>NW_015163657.1:278217-324007 GCF_001447785.1 Gekko japonicus | reverse complement strand
GATACTTGTTCTACTATGGAAACAGTTTGATTGAATGGACTAGTCAAAAGCAAACTATTGTGGCTATGTCTACCGGAGAAGCTGAATGTGTATCAGCACAAAGTGCCAGCTATGAGCTCTACTGGATTATTCATCTACTGAAAGACTTCGGTATAAATGAACCAAAGCCAATAATACTTTTTGGAGGACAATCAAGTTTCTATCGCCATCTGCAAAGGTGAAGGGACCAAATCTAAAAACAAGACCATCACACTCAAATGCCACTATGTGAAAGAGCTGCAAGACCAAGGACTGATTGAACTCCAATACTGTCCTACTGATCAGATGATTGCCGACATCCTGACCAAGCCGCTTGACAAGCAGCGTTTTGAGACTCTTCGTGAATGTTTGAATCTGCATGACTTTCGTCTTATAGCTTGAGAAGGGGTGTTGGGTATTACAAGTTGAAAACACTCAGTATATCTGGGGTTAAATGTTTGTTTATGTTACTCACAGGAAGTCACATGTTTCTCATGTAACCAATGTTCTTTAGATGTAGAAAGCCCAGGAATTTTCTCCCTGATCTAGGAATTTGATTGGAACTAAAGTGTCAAGGTGTATTCCCATTTTATGGCTTCTCTTCCCGTTTTTGTTTTGGTGTTCTAAGGAACAAGAAGAGTAGCCATACTCTCTCTCTTCTAGTTTTGTCTTTGTAGAGTAAGGATGTAGTAGATTATGCTCTGTTGTTATTTTCATCCCAGTTACCCTTCCCATGCTAGAATTTAGTAAAAACTTTATATTTTAATCACACATGGACTCTCAGTCTGAATTATTTTACTTTGGCTCTGCTGGACTATCTTATCTCTGCTAAATACCATTTTTTCAATATCTCACTATCACCCAACACATTCAGACAAAACGTGAAACTCAAAGCAGAAAGTGGCGTTCTACGCAACAGGAATCTGCGCGAAACTTGTGCCGAAAACAAGCAGGGCAGCTTGCTAGAGCAGGAGCGCCTCCAAATTGCACGCGAGAACGGGAAGGGCTACGGGAAGAAAGCGGGCCGGGACAGAGCAGAGGGCGCGGATTCAAGAGCCAAACACAGGCCACATCCGGCTCAATACACGAACATCGGCTACTTTCTCAGGCGACCTGAGTGTGTTCTTCTCTCTCGCTCACTCACGAGAATCTCGGCATCCCGCGGGTGAGCAGGAAGACCTATGAATTCCTGCGCTGACTTCTCCTAGCAGACTTTTCTGCTGGGCTGCCTGGACTGAGGGATCTCCCTATAGATGGACTGGAGGCCAGGTCTGCTTCTAAGCAGCACCCACCAGGTGCCTTCTTGGGCTTGATGGGAAATGCCCGGGGAAGCGACAGAAGTCTCCCACTCCCCGCCGCCGCTGTATTCGCTGGCATCCTTGCAGTCTATCCGCCACCTTCCTTCCTGCGGCACCGGAGCTCTCTCCTCCACTAGGCTCTTTCCCGAAGCCAACGTCGGTATTGCTCCTCGGCTAATCCCCTGCTCGCTCCCCTTCGCGAGGAAGGCAGAGCGCGGGGTGACGGGGAGCTCTTGTTGACCGGGACGTTCCTGCTCAGGCCCCATGCTTTCCACCCAAGCACCGTGGCCCGGCGGCACTGAAGGGAGAGGCCCCGGCACGAGATCTCAAACGCAAAGGCGCGAAAGCCAAGGCAACCCACCCTTCTGCTCTAAGGCAGCCGCCAAACTGGACCTCCCGAAGCAGCACAGTTTGCCCTGGGTTGTCGTCAGCCAACCCTTGACGTCTTTTGATCCCAAAGAGCCCCCAAGATTTGTGGCAGACAGGCAGCTCCGGAGGATCCGGCTGCCCTGGCTGGAACGCTCAGCCCGCCCGCCTCTGCCCCAAAGCTCGGGGAAGCCGTCCCTCCCTTCAGGGTAGACTGCAGGAGCTTCCCTCACCACGTTAGGGGAAAAGACCGGGGGTGGGGGGTGGGCACCACACTACATTTGCTGCTGCTGCCGCCAGCGATCGCCAACCGAGAGCGACGGAGAGCGTCAAACTAGTCCGGGTGACTCTGAGTAGCTCTTCCACCCACGCGCTCGGGCCGAGAGAGAGAGAGAGAGAGAGAGAGAGAGAGTCAGAGCTCGCCCAGGGGTACTTACAGTTTCCCCTTCGATCTCGGGAGCCGGGTGGAAATCTTTGCATTGCTCACATCCGTTAGTAGCACCAGGCTCTTCAGCCGGGGACGGCGGCTCGCCAGCCATGCGCATGCGTCCGGAGCTAGGCTAGACGCCTCGGTTTGTCGAAGCTTCCACGCATGGGCTTGGCCTTCCTCTCTCCCCCTCCTTTCGTTTTCAGTCCCCCAAATGTCCCGGGCCCCCCTGAGCGCCTCTGACTACGGGGAGGGCCAGCAACCGCTCGAGAAGACGGAGTGTGAAGGACCACCGAGGCCACTCGGCGCCCAGAGGAGGCCGCGGCAGCGTCTCTCCTTTCAGGACCCTGGACAGTTCCAGGCAAGCCGCTCAGTTGACCGGCTGTTGGCACCGGACGGGCGGTGGGGGCTGCTGCTTCCCCTCCCCCGACCTGCCCCGTGGAGCGCCTCGCCCCGGTGGGCAACACAGCCCGGCACGTGCGCGCGCGATTGCCAGCCGGCCACTCGACATCTGGAGCAACAAACATCTGCCACAAACACATTGTGGAAGCAGATGGGAGGGGGGAGGGAGAGGGCAAGGGGGCGGCGGCTCTAGCCTCTGTTTCGACCCCCCTCCCCCTGGGAGGAGAAAGGGTGGCATAAACAAGCGTGTTTGTGTCGGAGGGAAGCGGGGGAGGGCCGCAGCTCTGGGGCTGCGGTGGTGTGCACTGAGGTTTCCTTCCAAAGTCCTCCCCCACTTTTCGTAGGTCCTCTTTTTCTTATGTTCTGATCTATTATGATGATGATGCCAATCCAAAAAGCACCACCCACCACAGAAACCACGGAGTCGTTTACCAGTCGCTAACTTCATTTTATCTTCCCTTGCCATTCCCCCCCAGAAGACCTCCCGAAGCAGCACAGTTCCCTGTGGCGGGAAGCACCTCTCTTGAGAGCTTTGCCTCGGCGTGTCAGGCAGTCTGGCTTTCAAACCTGGAGACTCTAGGAAAGCAACAGTCTCCATGGGGGCTGGCTACAGGAAATTCCTGCAACCGGTTTGCTGGGGGGGGGGGAGCCAGGTGAACGAGCCTCTTGCCAAAGAGATTTCACATTACAATGATCTGGCTACCAAGTTCCGCTGAAGCTGGCTGCTTTCGGACTAGCAAGGGTTTTTTTTAGCCCCCACTTCTGAGAGAGGGAGGGGCGCGATGTTTCCCCTGAAACTGGAATTGATCCGAGACATAAATAACCCTGGCGTCATTTCCTCTGGCTTCGCAGGAGCTGGAATCAGGACTCCCTGGTTACCGAGAGAGGCGGGCGCGTTCACAAACAGCCGCGGGGCTAATGACAGCTCGCTTCCTGTTTTGATTGGCGCAGAAACCCTAGATTCGGAAAAGAAAAACAGCCATCCTCAGTCCCCCTCCCTTCCCACCTCGAGGCAGATGGGGCGAAAACGATGAAGCTGTTGCTTCCTGCTGCTCCTCTCACACCTACATCTAATAAGTGGCTCTGCCAAGTCAAAGGCCAAATCTACATATGCATTTTAGAATCAGCTTGGTGCCGCTGTTATCCCATGTGGTTTAGAACTGCTGCACCTCTGCTTTCAAGTTAGCATTAGGGGAGCTGTCCACTGTCTTTTTTTCCAGTTATCTAATCACAATCTATTGTTCATCACTAGATGGCCCCTGGGGGTAACTGGAGTGTTCTGGGACTGGAATGAGAGGCCCCACAGTGGAATGGTAGCCCCTGAGGAGTATTCTGGGACTGGAATAACCGGCTCCAGAGTGGAATGATAGCCCAGGGGGTAGGAGATGTGTCCCGGGACTGTAATGATAGGCCTGGCATTCCAGTTCCAGGACACTCCTCTTACTCCAAGGGGATGTCATTCCACCATTGGGCCTGTCATTCCACTCCCAGAACACAACTGCTACCCCGAGGCTGCTACCCCCAGGGGCTGTCATTCCACTCCGGAGCCTATCATTCCATTCCCAGAACACTTCTGTTACTCCTAGGGTCTGTCATTCTTACCCCTGTAAACTTACAAATGAGAAACACCATGACTATAAGGCAGGAATTGCAATTCTTTGAGCCAAATGCAAGCTCTTACTCGAAAAAAGCTGCTGACTGTGCATTGCCCAGTCATATTCAGTGATTATAAATTTAATAAACAGATAAATTTCAAATAAATTTTTTTGAGGACTGGTACATAGTGATGAGTAAAAGCAGCCATGCAGGAATCAAACCAACAATACCCTGATTTACAGGGCAGGAATTTACCCACTGAGCTAAACACAAGGTCTTATGTTTTACTGCTGAGTGTGCCTCCTACAGCTCGAAGTAAATCCCCCCCCCGTGAACTTAAAATGTAAAAGGGGTCAAGAAATAAAAGCTTCAAAACAAGATAAAAAGTTTTTAAATTATTTTTGGGCCTAGCTAGTAAAAAGAGAAAAGAGTACTGTTGGAATCGAACCACGAGTTACCGCCTAGTTTTTTGTGCACCACCTGTTGGAATTATTTAAGAATTAGCTCAAAAATGTCTACATTAGGTTGACAGCGCAACAAAACCAGAAAGGAGGGGTTAGAGCAGCAAAGAACAGCATTCATTTAAACCAGTGCAGAGCGGCTATGACAATGGAGTCACTACCAGAGGGCGGGAAACATATGTAGACACTGATTTTTATACTGGTGCACTACCAGTATGAAACCGGATGCAAATGTAGACAGTTTCTTGGGGGATGGGAGCGAAAGTGTCAGGAAACCTGGAAATCAGCAAGAAACACACATGTGAATTCGACCGAAGTTTCAAAGCGACAGATCTAAAGGCTGCCCTTACCAGTTGTTCCCATTTAAACCAAAGGGATTTGTTAGCACAAGGAAGTTTAGGATTCTGGCCGCAGGCTCATGTGTCCATTCCTCTTCATGCACTTTCACTCAATGACTGCCAGTTTTTTTCCAGGCTCATCTCTGAAATCGGCCTCCAAATCTTAAAGTGTGAAGTAGCAATAACAAAATATGTGTTTCCAAGCAGAGAATTTTGCCTGATCACTAAGTATGGCAGCCCATCTAGGTCACTGGGTGGCCAGTTTGGTGTAGTGGTTAGGAGCACAGACTTTAATCTGGGAGGAATGGGTTTGATTTCCCACTCCTCCACATGCAGCTGCTGGGGTGTGACCTTGGGTCAGTCATAAGTTCTCTCAGAGCTGTTCTCACGGGCAGTTCTTGAAAGAGCTTTCGCAACCCCACCTATCTCACAGAGTGTCTGTTGTGGGAAGGGGAAGAGGTTGTAAGTGAAGGGCAAGGTATAAATCCAATCTCCTCCTCTTCCTCCTCCTTCTATGGTAACAGGATACATGGCTGAGCTTGAGCATGGGCTCACCAGAGGTCAGCCCCAGAGCCTGTTCTCAGTGCAAGGGACCGGCCTGTTCAGGTCCCTGCTTTAGTTCAGTCACAGTCACTCCGCCTATCCTATTTACTTCATTGCTATCCCACCTGTCTCTGCAATGGGGACCCAAAGCAGCTTACATCATTCTCCTCTCCTCCATTTTATCCTCACAGGAACCCTGTGAGGTAGGCTAGGCTGACAGAGTGTGACTGGCCCAAGGTCACCCAGGGTCACCCCCTGCATAAGGGGGATTTGAACCTGACTTTCCCAGATCCTGATCTGACACTTTAACCACTACGCCATGCTGGCTCTCTGAAAAGCACTCACATACAGGTATAAATATGCAGATCTGAACAGATATACAAATAACTGCCTTGGGGGGGGGGCATATCAGTAGCACTTCCATACCCACAGGCAGTCTACCTCTGAACTCCAGATGGTTGGCATAACATATGAAGGGTATTGCCTGCTCGTCTTCTGCTGGGATACTCTTGGAAACAGAGTACTGGGATCTGTGGGTCAGATCCAAAAGGACTCTTCATTCTCCTATTCTGCAATGGGTATGAGTTCCAGATAAACCATCACCTTTATTCTCAGAAATGAGCTGCCAAACAAAAACAAATTTTTTGCTGAATGTGGATGACCTGCTGCTATTTCCCCCCAAGAGGAGTGGTACTCACATCAATGGGTTGTTTGGGGTGGGTCCCAGGTTTCCCAAATGCTGCTGCTTTACATTTAGGGCATCTTAGAGTTTCCAAGGAGATGCAGCTGCGTGAGGCCAGCTCGACCAAGAGGCCTCCTAGCAAGGTGTCGAGTGGACCCAGTGCTGCTGCTTCCCTCCGGAGCAGAGTCCCCTTTTGGAAGGGTGAGATGAGACAGAAGGCAGCAGCTGGAGAAGATGGAAAAAGGAGAGGGTGGCGGGACAGAGGCTGAAAGGAGGGCCTGGAAAAAAGAGGGAAAGTTGGCAGAAGGGCTGAAAGGAACTGGGGGATCTGGAGAGAAGTATGAAAGAGTGGAAGGAAAGAGAGAGAAACATGAAACAAAGGCTAGAAATCTGAAGCATGATTAACAGTTGGTGTAACGATACCGTACAGCAGGGCTTCAGACAGACTTGGGCCCCACTTGCTCTAGAGCACACCAAGTGAGTGTGGGCCCCACACATCTGCTAGGCTCCTGTTCTCGCTAAAGCAGATTGTCATAGTAATGGGAGAAGGAGTTTAACTGAAAACTAGGAATTGTATGAAAATATGTGGCGCTTTACCTTTTAGGGCATGGTAGAGCTGCGGTGGCTCAAGTGGTTAAGACGCTAAACTGCAGGCTGTGGAAGGTCAGTAGTTCAGCAGTTCGAGACCTGGGTGCCGCATGATGGAGTGAGCTCCCATCTCTAGTTCCAGCTCCTGCCAACCTAGCAGTTCGAAAGCAAGAAATTGCAAGAAGATAAATAGGTACCACTTCGGTGGGAAGGTAACAGCATTCCATGAGCCTTGGTGTTTAGTCATGCTGGCCACATGACCACGGAAACGTCTTCAGAAAGCGCTGGCTCTTCGGCTTTGAAACAGAGATGAGCACCGCAACCCTAGAGTCGGATTCGACTGGCTTTCGAGCAAGGGAACCTTTACCTTTTTAGAGTCATATGCTTTCAATCACGCGCTTTAGCATTGAATTGGAAGTTCAGAAGAAGTATGTTGCCCTGACCTAGATAGCACAGGCAAGCCCAAACTTGTCAGATCTTGGAAGCTAAGCTAGTTTGGATGGGAAACCACTAAGGAAATCCAGGGTTGCTACTCAGAGGAAGGCAATGGCAAACTACCTCTGAACAGTCTCTTGCCTTGGAAACCCCATAAGTCAGCTGTGACTTGATGACAAAAAAACCCCAAAACAGAATCTCATGCTTTCAGTCATGCATTTCAGTACTGATTCAGAAGTTCAGGGGAAGTACACTGGAAAAAGAGGTCTCAACATCACCATGTAATATGCACTGGAAGGACTATGCTGATAATGCATGCAAATTACATTCAGAATGTCTTCAAATGCAGTACCAGTTGATGCAGTGGTGTATCCACAGAAGGGACAGTCATTGCCCCATGTTAATATAATTGCATGTTTGTCTGTCCAAAGCTTAATAATGAAATTGCAATTGGTGTAACTGTTGCTTCGAAGCTCTCTTTCTCTCTCTATTCCCAGATTGCCTACTTTTAATGAAAAAAAGGAATGATGTCTTGACATATGGCTGATGCTGCTGTTGTTTTTGGAGGACTAGTGATGAACAGCAGGATTTCTGTAAGTAAGAGACACTTTGCCCATCTGCTGTTGGAGAAATTAATTGCAGGCTCTATTGTAAAATAACATGCAGCTGTATCTGGCACTTGATATGCAAGGGAACAAATTTATTTATCTGACACCCCAATTCTTATGTTATGGATGAAAACTTTGAAAAAAAGTTTTTCTTTTTATTGTAATTTAAATAACTGTTCAAAAGTTATTATTTTTGTTATTTATATTTTTAATTGTAATGGGTTTATAAGAAAAAATAAAAAATAATGTAAAAAACTTTGAAAAAGAGGGAGATCCTAAAAATAACAATAAATGAGGTTCATAAGTAAATCAAGCTTCAGAATCAACAGATCATGGAATTTCCTCCTCAATCTTTTCCCTCAAGGAAGCTAAGATTAATAATTATGATGATATCAGCACCAAAACATAATTTGATCCCAATCCAATGTCTAGTTTATATGACTACATGACATGAAGACAACTGGAAGTGACTCTGGAAGATGTCTACAGCCACTGTGACCATAACATGAAGTGCTATCATGTCAGGACAATCCATGACAGCCTGAGGTTCTTGATGAGGTAGGAAGGCATGGTGAATAGTTCTATGTGTTGTAATGGTAGTTGAGTTATTATAGGGTTATCGTGTTTCTAGCCATTGTATGCATGATTCCATAAGTGAACATAGCTTTCCCATATATGACACTGGATAGGTATACCATGGGTTCACTGCTTTTCTGCAGGAAGTCTGGGTATGACCAGGGGCACAAGAAAGGATGGAATATCTAAGCAGCTGCATAAGGCTTGTACTAGGCCTTTGTCCCTCCCTTTCTGGAGGTAATTTAAAGCCTGGGGATGGCCAAAGAGCAAATCTTTGGTGCAGCCTGAAGGGCAAGAGCTAAAGGGCTCTTCGCCCTTTGGTTCTTAGTCCAAGGCTTGCAGTTATGGTCCTGTATGAGCTAAGGTGGTAGGACCAGCTGTAGCCCAGGACAATCTTCTGGTTTATCGTTTGCTTCAAGTGTGATGTTGGGTTATGGCTTTATTGAACTCACATTTTGGTTTGTGTTCTTACATTGTAAGCCATTTCAAGTCTCTGGTAGAAGGAAAACGGAGTTAAAATATATGAATAAATGTAATTGTCATACCAAAATGTAATTGTCATACATTCTCCTCCTGAACAAACATTGGTTTTCTTGGGGTTTCTTTAATAAACCACACCTCTGTGTTTAGAACCATTATTAGAATGTATTACTTATGAGCTAACTTGCTTTCCACTATTAATAGTTTTCCATACCACTGGCAGCTTTGTGGTAGAAGGAGGGTGTCCAGTGTTCCCCCTTAGAAATAACCAGTATGGTCTCTACAATGTACTTAAGTTAAAGTACCACCATTACATGTTTAGCCTGTGCCTAAGAACCATTGCATGGTTTTCTAATTTCACGTTCATTAATGTATTATGCCCCAAACTGGCCGAAAGCTATTCTGTTTGAATGAGGTCACTACTCATGGAAAGCGGCTATTTTTTTCTTGACATGAGCTCTTGAACATCTGAATGACAAGGAGAAATCCAAATGATGATGCATTCTCCACCACTTCGTCTCTGTGTTGGGAAAGTGGCAGCTGCTGAGCTTTTGACTGTGAGTCGGACGTTAAAGCTTTTTTTAAACAACAACAACAATAACAACCCTGTGTGAAGAAAATAATGGTAGGCATCAAAAAATTGGTTCTTCTCTCTTACTAGCAGATGATAATTAAAATGTACCACTACTGTTCTTTATGGAGAGGGACTCCTGGATGAACTCAGTCCAGTATGATGGAAAAGTGTTTTGTTTCCTCCCTTCCCCACGACAGCCTTGCTAAATGCTGTTGGAAGCTCAAGGGAAGAGGCTCTTGACTGTGCTGGATCCCGATTCAGTGAATATTAATATTGACTTGACTGTCCAGTCCATTATGTCACCTACCTCACAGAATGTTGTGACAATAAAACAGAAGAGGGAAGCATGAACCACCCTGAAGGGAGGGCAGGATCAAAATGTGATAGACAGGTGGATAATCAAATAAGGGAGATGCACATACAGAATCATATGACATGGTAGTTCCTAGTGGTATCCCCTGTTTATGGGGGTTTGATATTTTATATTTAATTTGATTTAAATACCTTGTAATCTCTGCAGTCCTGAGATCCTAAATAGCCACTGAACTAGCCAATATGAAGCCTTCCTTGCACTTCATCAGGGCACATTTCCTAGTGCCTGTAAAAAGCAAGCAGTATTCCTGTGGAGTCAAACCACATAGATTTTTCTAGCTTTCTTCTATTCAATGTACTTTGAGCCAAAACATACTTGCAATGCAACTGGCTGGACACACTTCTCCAAGCAACTTGTTCCTATCCAGACCATGCCTGTCCTCTTATTACACCTTGATCTTGACTTGTTCCAACAGCAGAGTCCAAAGCTTGATGGATAACATCAATTTTATCCACAAGATGCCCAGCAAAGAAGTCTGAGTAAATTTTAGTTATCCAAGCCAGGAATCAGATATGGCAACCCTTTACTACTTAGAAAAGCTCCACTGGTTGGTTTTGCACACGTGTAATGGTAGTAGAGAACTGATCCCATTTCACTATCACCACCACCACCACCACCACCACCACCACCACCACCACCACCACCACCACCACACAGGCATTCAGAAAGTGGTCCAAAATGATTAGATAGGACAATGTTCTAAACAGCCACAGAGAAATCTGTGAGAATCTACATGCATACAATTCTTGTGTTAGTATATGTCATCTGTTAGGGCAACCAGGGTGATTTTTGTCCCATACCAGGACCAGAAGCCAGACTGAGAGAGATCCAGATAATCTATCTTATTCAGCAAGATTTGGATTTGTGATGCCAACACCCTCTTAAACATCTTGCCACAAAAAGACAAATTGAAAATAGGCTGACAGTTGTTTTAATCATTCATTTTGACAGGGAGGAACAAGTATCTCACAGAAAGGAGTCTTGGTGATATCCTATGGAGTGAAACCGAGTGGGACCAACATTTAAGATATTTTATAACTACACTACAGCTGTTGAAATATTTCTTGGAAATGAAATTAAGTATTTCAAGACATGCAAGAAGAACATTTCTGGAGGGGTTAGATTTGAGTCCTGTAGCACCTTAGAGATCAATAAGAGTTTCAGGGTGTAAGCTTTTGAGAGCCACAGCTCCCTTCACCAGACATGGTAGAAAAGAAGTGAAGATCTGAGTCCCTTTATCCTAGTCAGAAAGTAGAAGGGGTGTTGTAAAGAATGCTTATAAAGGATGCGAAGATACAATGTATATTGTAACCAGCTTGATTAGAGCAGAGGGGAAATGCTTTGGGGCATTTCTGGATGGGAAACTGTCTGTTATGTTTGGTAGAACTAAACATAATTTGTTTCACAAACTGTGGTTAACTAAGGCACTATGCGTTGGGATTCTGCATGGAGCCATAGCATCGGACCCACAGTTCTTGCTGCTGTCATGCTGTGCTGCTGTCCACTGCCTGGTAACTTCATAAAGGCATAAATATATCATTGTGTGTGTGCTGTAGTGACCCTACCAAATAGTCTGGATTTGACTTGCAGTGCATGTGCCAAAAAGCTGAACACTGATTTAAGGGAACAACTCACACATCAACACAGACAACTAAATCTCATGCATGTTTTCCAGTGCATTGCACACAATCCCAGCACATTTAACCGGCCGTACATTTGAACAGATGTGCACATACTTGACCCTCTGGTGGTGGAAGTAAGGATGCCTCCAAGTCAGCATGTGCATATGTGAGAAGAAGAAGAAGAGTTGGAGTCTTAGAGTGGCTTACACTCTCCTTCCCTTCCTCTCTCCACAACAGGTAGGTGGGCTGAAAGAGCTCTGAGAGAACTGAGCCTGACCCAAGGTCACCCAGTTGGCTGCATGTGGAGAAGTGGGGAATCAAACCCAGTTCTCCAGATTAGAGTCCACCACTCTTAACCACTACACCGAATTGCTGGGTTCAGGCACCACAACCTCACAATGATCGTGCCACCTTTTGAATGAAGGACTGTAGCATTAAAGAGCAGCTTGAGATGCCAAGATGGCACCATGTATACACGTATGCTGCTGTTTTGCATTCTAGAGCAACCAGTCCTGTAGTTCATTGCAAGACTACTTATTATTCTCTTACTGAAGTGCTTCATGCATGCCAGATATTGAAATAAAATGCTGTACCCAAGATCTTTGCTTAGGGTCAAAATAATGATCCTACAACTGAATTTGAAGTGGCTGGAATGTCATATTACTAAATAGAACCTGCCAGCAGGTGTCACTACAGGCTTTAAATAAAATTGTTCTGGTGAAACGCAACATAATTGACAGGCAGAATTCCTGTGTGAGGCTAAATTGGCCTTTGAGCCTCTCTTATTACTTATGTGGGCATCAGAGTGTTCTTAATGCAGAAGAGAAAGCAGAAGAGCATTATCTGAAGTGGAAATGAATATTCTGGTCAATGTGGGTTTCAGATCCACATGGTAAATCCCTTTCAAGCAAGGGCTGCTTCTGAACCTCATATGAAGACACTCATTTTGAACACTTGTATCCTAAACACATTTACTTTAGAACCAAATCTGACTGATTTCAACTGAATGGAATCAACATTCTTCACTTCAGAATGCTGTGTAGCCTCATCAGCTCTGTTTCAAATGCAAGAATCAGTAGAAAGAATCCTGTTTTCTGCAAACAAGCTTTGACACAGAGATGGCATGGATATTCATGTTATATGTAGATGAGTGCTGTGTAACTCAAAAGCTTCCATCACTCCCCTGAAAAACAGATCTTTAAAATCTTAGTATATTTCCAGTTATGGATGTTTAAAACAACATTGGTCCTTGTATACAGAGAGAATTTCCTTAAGAATCTGCTGAAAAGTAGTGTCCTGAGTTTTATTGTAAACTACTGAAAAAGCCTACCCCTCAAAAGAAAAAGCTTTATTTTAAATCTCTGTTTTAATCTCTCCAAAGCAATGTCAGTTACAGTTTTGGGCCTAGCAGATCAGGGCTGTTTACCTGTTAGCAAACTATCAGTGCAATCCTAAAACAGAGCAAAACCCTTGTAAATTCAATGAAAGATACAACTCTGCTCAGGAGAGGACTGCATCTCCCCAATCCTTTTCAGCTATAGTTTGGAAAGTTGGTAAAAAAAAAAAAAAAGTAGCTTACAGTAGCATGCTCTATGTGAGGCTGCCTTTGAAAAATGTGCAGAAACGTCAGTTGGTTCAGAACGCAGCAGCCAGGTTATTGGCAGGGCTGCATATAGGAACTGAATCACCCCGGGGTTGGAAGATCTACACTGGCTGTCCATCTGTATCTGGGCCCAATGCAAAGTGCTGGTTCTTAGCTTTAAAGCTCTAAGGGGCTTGGGACCAGAGTATTTAAAGACTGCCTCCTACCACATTGTCCTGTTCACCAGCTGAGATCCTGTGCCTCTGCATTCAGAAGTGAGGCAAGTGATGACCAGAGACAGGGCTTTTTCAGTCCTGGCACCTTGCCTTTGTAATACCTTCCCCCTTTATTTTTTTTCTGACTCCTACCTTATTTTCCATTAGACACCAGGCTGCAACATTGTTCTTTACTATGTTTTTAAGTACGGGTTTCCATTTTTTAAAACTTGTTTTTGTCAGGTACTTCAATAGCTCAGCATCAACAGCAGGTCCTTAAACAAGTTCAGCTTTATTGATCAGAGTAAGATGAAGTCGACTTAGACTCCTTGAGTCAGGAATGAGGCATACAAAATGGCAATAGTAATTGTAGTAGGTTCATACAACACCCCCTGACTCTTAGGAGCCAATAAGCAATTACTGTGGAGCGTGGGGAATTGGTCAACGGTTCAGAGGTGAGCGGGGAGGCAACAGAGGTTTCACGGAAGTGATGCACGCTCAAGGCCAATGGCTAGATAAGAGGCAGAAGCGAGAAGCAGCTGCAGAGCATTACACATTCCAGAGTCGGGGGGGGGGGACGGACCCCATGGTGGGACTACCCGACAGTTTTATAGTCTGCTCCTAATCAGTCCCATTTAATCCATATCATTTTAGATTCTTCTGTTTATGTACTTTGATGCCTTGGCATGTTTTTATTGGCTTGCCTTGTTATTGGCTGGTGTTTATTGCTGTGATTTGATTTTATTGACTTATTGTCCATGTTGGTTTTGTTTTGTTGTTTTAGTCTGATGAGGCAGCATATGAATTTTCTAAATATATAAGAAAGTCTATTCCAGGAAAATTTACCTCTTTGATGGGGAGAGGCGTCTTTGCCTCTCTTAGAAACCTCTGGAAGGAGGAGATGGCGAAACCAGCTGTTTGCAGAATGCAAGGATAGCAGTGATATTGGGGGAATATTGGTTCTACAGAGCTGTAACATTTTTGCTCTAGCACAGCAGCAGAGGGACATGTGATGTGTTGGCTCATGTTGATGTGATGGCTGTGCAGCTGCGCACCTGTTTGAAAGGGTTTTACTCAGCAGAGGACTCCATGCATGAGGGCTGTGGGGCAGCCTGTAAGAGCAGAAACAGACTCCTATGTAGAATCTAATAATCCAGCAAGCAGATTAACAGTTGAGTCTCGAGGAACACTGCTGGCACGCGGGCACATGAATAACTCACAAATTGATCTTCCTGCCGGGGACCCTGCCAAGCTAATCCATTTCAAATCCCTGCAGGGGCTTTGATATCAACCAAGACAGATGTTTTTTGCCTCTCGCTCAGGGTCAAAGAGATAGGCTCAGGAAACACAGCTTGCTAATTGGGCCCTTGAAATCATTAGCTATACTCTTTAATGCAGTGAGTTGACAGAAAGTAAGCGTAACATAAAAGAGAAATGAAAGGCTTCATTAATGGTTTCCTTTAGGATATGTTCAAAATGCTTCAAGACCAATAAGCACGAAGTTCCCCCCGTGCAGTCACAACACCTCTTGATAGAATTGATGGCTAGATCAAAGTTTCCCAGGCAGAGCTAGTCGTAAGCTGGGAGCCTTTGTGGGGCCAACATGGACGTGATCCAGGATGTCTGATGGGCACTAGGCTGTCCTGCCCTGAAAGGTAAAACAGCCACTTAGCTGAGCCTATGGGAGTGCTGCTCCAGTGTAAGCCCGCAAGCCTGCTATGGTGTTTTTATTGACTGTGTTACGCTGTTACCTGATGAAGTGTGCCAATAACGGACTGTGCCTGAAACTGACATGCTGAGAGCGTCCGGTGAAGAGTACTTACCGAAGACCGTGTTTTCCAATGGTTACTACTCCAAAGGTGTTCCCGTGTCTAGTGCACTCCACAGAACAATGCACATGGTCACAGAAAGCACAAAACACAATTTCAAACCAGCCGCATGGTCACCTACCTCCAGGGCCCCCTCCCCCTCGCACCAACGAAGCTGCACGTACTCACAAAGACCCGGTATTCAGCCTGGCCACATGGACTTGAGTCACCCTTCTGCATAAGAATACCCCTATCCCAGGTGTCTTGATTGAGTTAGCAACTAGATCTCAAATTGCCCTCCAGTTTCTTGGCCCACCCAGAAAAATACAGTAGCCAATCGCTAACTTCTTGGCTATGATAGAACACAGTGTCATAGGGGAGGTCCCCTGGACCCAGCTCCTCCTCTAGACCCCTTTAGATATAATCAAGAACGCACCCACAATTCGCTCTCTTGAGCTCTCTTAAGTTCCCGCTCTCTTAATTCTCTCTCTTGTTCTTGACTTCTCACCCAGGACCCTGAAACCCCCCATCGCTCTCAAACGACGCCCTCTACAAATCCTGCTTTTCCTCTTAAGCCCAGCTTGCTATCCCATATCCTACCCATCCTTCTTTATACTCTAGAACTGCAGCTAGAGTCTCTTTGGCACGTGGTCTTAGCTGATCTGAGTCCATTCGCAATTCTCTTCTAATTTTCTCCCCATCCTTACCCCTTCGCTTGAAGTTTGGAGCCACGCAGTTGCAGCTAGGTAATTATAACCCAGAGCATCAACCACCATAACTGTGTTGTATTATTCTATCTTAATTTCTTAGCCTTGTGTGCTGTGATTGTTGTATGTTATTGAGTGAAGTGTGTCAGTAAACTATTATTTTTATTAAGGAAGTTTGCCTCGGAAACCTCGGAAACAGTGCCATCCTCCGTAAACATAGACGGAAGAACCCCGATAATAATAACTGTACCGGTTGTTTCCATTAAGGAGCAATTCGGCTAACACATGGCCTTGGGAGATGCACCCCCAGAGCCCCAGGCTGAGAGCCCCCTACAAGGGCTCCGGGGGGAGTCCAGAACCAGCCAGACCTCCTCCCCACTGCCAAGTCATGGACCGCTCTCTCCAAAGCTTCGGAGGAGCGTGCCCGCCATCAATGCGCCAAAACCGAAAGTCAGGAATTTACAGATTTCTACAGAGTTTTCCATTACTTTGAAGCTTTCTCCAGCTCTCCAGGTCAGCACAGGGTTAATGGCTGCCTCCTCCAGACCTCAGTTAAGACTTCTGTCTGCTCTGATGGACTCAGCACAAAAGAGACCTTCCTCCTTCCTGCCTTGAGGTTTATCACCTCTCTTTTCCCCATAGGGATGCTATCCTCCAGATGGGACCTGAGTATCCCCGGGAATTACTGCTCATCTCCAGAGTACAGAGATCAGTTCCCCTGGAGAAAATGGATACATCGGTGGGTGAACTCTGGCATTGTACTCCACTGAGGCCCTTGTCCTCCCCAGGCTCTGTCCCTAAATCTTCAGGAGTTTTCCAACCTGGGTTTGGCAACCCCACCCCCCGCTGGTGGCTGAGGGGACCTGGCAACCCTATTTCTCCTCCCACTGACAAGGTCAGGCTGGGTCAGAGAAGCTTTTCCTGAAGATTCTTCCTGACTTCTCTCTAGTATTCATAAAATCATAGAGTTGTAGGGGACCTTTAGGGTCATCTAGTCCAATCCCCTCCACAATGCACAAAATTCATAACTACCTCCCCCACTCCCAGTGACCCCTGCTCCATTCCCAGAAGATGGCAAAAAACCCCTCCAGGATCCCTGGCCAAACTGCCCTGGAGAAAAATTGTTTCCTGACCCCAAAGTAGTGATCAGCACTCCCCTGGGCATGTAAGAAAGGGCCATGAGAACTAAGCACTGATGCAACCCTTCCTGCCCTCCCTCTCATGATCTGCCTAAGTTCACAGAATCAGCATTGCTGTCAGATGGCCATCTAACATCTGCTTAAAAACCTCCAAAGAAGGAGAACCCACTACCTCCTGAGGAAGTCTGTTCTACTGAAGAACCGCGCTGTCAGGAAGTTCTTCCTAATGTTTAGCCAAAAACCTTCTGATTTAATTTCAACTGTTGGTTCTAGTCAAGCCTTCTGGGGCAACAGAAAACAACTCTGCACCATCCTCTATATGACAGCCCTTCAAGTACTTGAAGATGGTTATCATATCACCCCTCAGTCATCTCCTCTCCAGGCTAAACATACTCAGCTCCTTCAGACTTTCCTCATACGACTTGGTCTCTAGACTCCTCACATTCCAGCTTGTCTATATTCTTCTTATATTGTGGTGCCCCAAACTGAACACAATACTCTAGGTGAGGTCTAACCAGAGCAGAGTAAAGCAATACGATCACTTTGTGTGATCTGGACACTATACTTCTGTTGATACAGACCAAAATTGCATTTGCCTTTTTAGCTATTGCATCACACTGCTACTGAACACCTCCAAATCTCTGTTCCCTGCTTGGAAAATGGGGGAACTGGATCCTTTTATTGTCTCTAGATAGACCTACTAGCATTTCTTAAGAGGTAACTGAAAGCCATTGACTGACTTCCTCCTCCCTGCCTGTTCTCTGCCCAGAGAGAATTTTTGTTAAAAAACCCTCAGAGTGAAGGTTTTGCTCATTTCAAACCTCCAAAGAAAACAAAATTCATTTCTTCACAGTATCTGAAAGCATTAAAGAAAGTTCAAACCATTCTCTGAAGCCATAACTAGCTTGAATTTATAAGCCTTAGCTAGGTTTCTAGTTTTTCTACCTGGAGACCTGAGCAGCTGATATGTCCTTTGAAACCAACCTGTAAATAAATATCAAGTTTTTGCTTTAGTGATTTCTATATTCTACTTGCTCACTGCAAAACTTACCTCAGGGCAACAAACCCATTCCTATACATTTGCTAGCTTAAGAACGCCAGGTAGCTAAGGGGGAGTTTTACAGTTTAAAACAAACCTGGAACCCCAAAATCACGGGAGGCTGTGTGAGTCCCTGCAGCTGGCAGAACAGGCCAGTCACAGTAGGGCTGCCAGCAGACCTGGAGAAAATGTCCTGACCATTTAAAAGAGGCTTCATCTGCAGAAGTGGACTATGAAAGCTTCTTATGGTAGGGAGGTAAACAACATCACCTGGTCAATCCCATAAAGCCTCTATTGAAAGAACAGGACATTTTTCTCCAGGCAACCCTTCTTGTGACGTTTCAAATAGCTAAAAACAGTTATGTGTATATGAGGAGGGACAGGTTCAGATTGGGACTTCAGTGCTGTTGGGGGGGGGGTGTTAGACCTCTCCATGCCATTTCCCCCCATTTTATCACATGGGGAAAATATAGACATTGTCTATAGGATATACCTGTCTCTCACATTTCATCCTACCCTTCCTCTAAGGAACACTGGGCAGCATAAATGGTTCTCACAACAACCCTGTCAGGTAAGTAAAGCTGAGAAAGAGAGACTGGCAGATTTAAGGACCAGCATGTTTGTTTAACACAGTAAATTGCAGCGTTGCAGGATCACGTCAGGCTGAAGAAACAGTGGGGGGGGGGTGGCTTAACCCTTCTTCTCACTGCCCCACACCATGGTACTAAGCTCAGTTAGGATCTTGTATGCCAGCGATTTAAGGGGGGAGGGGGGCACTGGGAGTTCCACAGACAGAATTCCCAGTGTCTGGTGGAGTTCGTTCCGGAATGGGAATTTGAACCTGGGTCTCCCTAGTCATAGGTCAACACCGTTACTGCTTTTGTCCACTGTCTGAGAGCCTTTCTGCACTGGTCTGTTCCCCCACAGTTTGTCCACAGCCATGCTGGAAGCAGAATCCCCAGTCCTTTCTGAACTAACAGCTCACTGTAGCTTACTCTAGAGAATCCGAGCAGTTGAGCATTTAAAGTTAACTTCATATTTTGTGTCCCTGCCCTCTGCACTATTCTTTTTTCTCCAGTTTATTTTTGTGTGTGTGCATTCTGCATCTACAACCAAAACCGACATTTTTTGCTTAATTGTCACTTGTGACCTGTGGAGGGGGCGTCCAATTGCCACCGACTTGGCCAAGTGTGTGAAAAGTATGCAGACGGAGAGTGATTTCAGCTAAGCATACCTTTATTTAGTTCAGGACAAAGACAACTGACCGGCTCGCAGGCCGGTTTATATCCATTCAGAAAACCCGCCACCAAGCACACCTAAACACACCCCCTACTCCCGATAGGCTATTTACAGTAACCGGGCGACTATTGGTCTCCCGGCTGGGAAGCTAGCCCTTTTGATTGGGCCAGCTAGGATCCTTCGGATCCTTTGTCTTTCGACTGAAGCTACATAGGAATTGTGCCTGGCCAGCCCAGGCAAGTCCGGGTATGTCAGGCTGAATACATTACAGTGTGTAAGCAAGGGATGGGGCACACGGCACCCTCCCCTTTCTCTCCTCCCCTCCCTACTCTCCCACCCCCTTTGGCTAGCTGCTGCTGGGCTACTCCAGGCATGCCCGATCCATAGAGGGATGCCAGCCTGGCAGGTGACTGGCTGGTCTGTCAGGAGGGGGGGGCATCTCAAAAGTTTTCAATTAAGGAAAAAAGGGGCCTTCAAGCCTCTCCCCACTGTTTCCAGTGGGCAATCCTGTCATTCCTTTTAATATATCCCCCTCCAAGTTGTGTGCAGATTGGCTTTGGGGAAGGGGGGAAAGATCCCTCCCTAGGGTCTAATGTGCAAAGGATGGAGGAATGTGTCAACATCCCACTGCAAGCCAGAAGCATCAAACTCACAGAGGATCTCCCCAGGCTGCCCCTCTACCTGCCCTCCAAGTCGTGTGCAGATTGGCTTTGGGGAAGGGGGAAAAGATCCCTCCCTAGGGCCCAACATGCAAAGGATGGAGGAGGGGGGCAAACCCCTCCCCCCCCCCCCGCAAGACAGAAGCATCAAAATAGAAATGGAAATGGGGACGGGGGAATGGGTGGAGACAACGAAAGCCGTGTCATGTAGTCTGCTTATCATTTCCTCTGAATCAGAAGCTGAAGAGCAAAAAAGTCCTGGGAGAGACCACTTTCAGATGCCCCAGGGCAACGCTGTGATGACTGCAAAGTCACCTCTGAGCAGCCGTAAAACGATGCAGGATCTGGAAAGAGCTGCGATGCAGGATGAAAGGGAGAGCAGGATGCAATGCAGAGGGAGAGCCTTTCTGCACTCAACTGTTCCCCCCCAGTTTGTCCACAGCCGCATCGGAAGCAGAGAATCTCCCTCTGCATTGCATCCCACTCTCCTCCTGCATCACAGCTCTTTCCAGATTCTGCATTGTTTTATAGCCATTCGGAAGTGACTGCAGTTTGATGCTTCTAGCTTGCAGGGGGGGCGGGGGTAGGCGTTTGTGGCATAACTATAGATTGGGTATTAATAGGAAGAAACAGAAGTCTGGGGAAGGATTAATATCCCATAGGAACCCGGTCAAGGGTTCAGCGCCAGAGAGGATTAGCCCAGAAACCAATAAACTCAGAGGCAGGCCAGTGTCAGAAAACAAATGACATCAGGGGGATTAAGAAAATGAAAAGTAGGAACAAAAGCAGATTCAGGCAACCACATTCAGAATAAACTTCTAGGAGTCTTGACAGGGTCTAAAACTGCAGGCAACCAAGCAGAAAGTCAATAGATAATCAAAGGCCCTGCCAGATCTATGAAAGCCATCAATGCAGGATTCAGGCTTGCAATGCCTAGAAACAGATGTGAGTAAAGTAGGAAGTAAGAATAGCAAAAAGCATACAGGAACATCAGCACAACACAGACACCCTGTACTTAGTATGCTTCTTTTCTGCAACTATGTTAACAAAATTCAACTAATGGATCAATACACAAAATATTCATTGTTATAATTAGCTTGTTTTAATTTAGTTATAACCTTTTAAAACAAAACATAGTAGCAGAGGGGAAGGATTCCTTTCAGAGCAATCTGTGCAGGAGGGAGTGGAGTTGTTCTATAAACATAGGAAGAAAATGAATTCTGCCTTCTAGCCATTACCAACCCTATTGAGGTCACTTCAGTAGACACTACTTTTAAATTTCTAAGCTGTTCTCCAGAACAGAACTGGAAACATGCTGTAATTCTCAGGAACTGTTCTTGACTGGAGGTCAGTGATCATGATTTAAGGCATGACTGAAACCATCCAGATAACTAGGTCACTGGCCACTGCATGATGAACAGTTTGCTGGGACCACATGAAGTCCAGACCCATGGCTCTCGTCAGACATTCATCCATAAATTCATTGAAAGCACACAGGGGAATGGAGTGGTGCCTCCACTAGCCAATGCCCATACGTTCAGCCAAACAATTTCAACAACCCCTATGTGCACACAAGGGTACGGCATGTAGTATATGGCATGTCGACTCCTTCTTACAATTGGGAAGGTTGCACACCAAACAGACACCAATCAAACAAAGGAATCTACGTGCATACATGTGTACATATGGAAGGGCACAGTTCAGTGGTGTTTCAACAAAGGGACCATAACCTCTTCTCATCATCGCCACCCAACAAATGGAGCAGCTAACATAACTTTCCTCAGTGTTCCTCATATTTCTCTGTGGATATGCACAATGAAGCTTCCTAAACTGGGCATTAACTAGGTTTGCCAGCTTTGGGTTGGGAAATGCCTGGAGATTTGGGAGGTGGAGCCTGAGGGGAGGGGAGGGTCTTCAACGGGGTATAATGCCATAACAGTCCACCCTCAAAAGAGGCCATTTTCTTCAGGTGAACTGATCTCTGTCACCTGGAGATCAATCATAATCCCAGGAGATCTCCAGCTACCACCTGGAGGCTGTAAATCAAAAAACAACCATGTAGAATTACCCAATTATACATGCAACCCTTAAAGAATATTTTAAAAAGACAATGTTTTTTGTATTATTTATAAATATAATAATTGTACTTATTCAGTCTCTACACATATAACAATCATTAGAGGAAAACCAATAACGTGTTCCAAATGTAGAAAGATGGATATTTATTTATTTATTATTTTCAATTTATATCCCGCCTTGCCAGGGAACTGGCTCAAGGCGGCATACAAGCATTAAAATACAATAAAATAAAATAGCCATACAGAATGAGTTTTCAATGAAAAATCTGTTTTGTCAGAGACCCTGCTTAACAAGTGAGGGCAAAATCTTCTCTTAAGTAATAATAATTCTTTAATAGTAGTCTCTGGTGAACAAATCCCAGCCACAGTCCCAGCCAACAGGCAAGCCGCCTATGAAAAGCCTTGTTTTGCAGAAGCTTTCTCAAAGATGGAACCACCTTGCGGTACAAATTAACAAAATTCTGTCAAGCTGAACAGGAAATTACTTTAAACAAGCAGGACACGAAGAAATCTTCAGCCTTACAAAATTTGATGCTCTCGTGCTTTTTAAGCTATTCTTTATTGGTTGCATGTATAATATAATTATTTCGTGATTTACAACCATTACCATGTATCTCACTTTTGTTCGACCACCGGGAGTTTGGCAACCCTACTAGCCCCACATGATGATCTTCTACACATGACTCTGCCCTAGATTGAATCAGAACATTGGTATATCAAGGTCAGAATTGTCTACTGTGACTGTCAGAAGATCTCCAGGTGTCAGCTATGCTGCCATGAAAGTTGGGGAGGTTGGTCTGTGTCTGGTTAATTGCTATTGCTTTCCTTTCAGGTTAATTGCTATTGCATTCCTTTCTGTGCTTTTTCTGCTGTGCGCCGAAACGCTTATCTATACAGATGTGCAGGAGGGTGTTGTAGTGTCTGGGATTTCATTAGGTGCCGAAGGAGAGTGTTAGTTCTCAGCTTCAGCTACCTAACGGTCTCTAAGCCTTAGCCTGCGCGTGGGAGGCCGCCTAATTGGCCAGTACTGTGGGGGGGGGTGTGCATACGAATACCCTATATCCTATTATGCCCATGGGGCCGCTGCCATTCTTAACAGTGCCTATGTTATTGCATCTATAGCTCTGCAATAAAAGTATAACCGTTCCTGAATGCATGTACTGCGTTGTTGGCTGTGGGTTCTGACACCAGGCTTTTAAGTAGAAGTCTTTCACATCATTTACTACTTATTAGTTTTGACTAAAGCTGCCAGTAACTGAACCTGGGGCCTTCTGCATGCAAAGCAGTTGTTCCACCACTGAGCCACGACCCCTCCTGAAAGTGCATTTCAAATCCCCATCTCTCACTTCTGTGCTTGGCCCTTTTGCTGCTTCCCATTTACTAACACCATGTTTCCTTCTATCTTCAGATCCATCTCACCCTCTGTCTTACTGCTATTAGTGACACAACAGAATATCTCCTCCATTTATAATCCTATCCTTGATACTAGCTGTAAGAAGAGTCTTAACCGACCAATATTTATCAGATTTAGGGTTGCCAATCTCCAGGCAGGGCCTGAGGATCTTCTGGAATTATAACCATTCTCCAGATTATAGAGATCAGTTCCCCTGGAGAAAATTGCTGCTTTGGAGGGTGAACTCCATGGCATTATACCCCATTGATGTCTCTCTCCCCTCCCCAAAGTACACTCACCCCAGGCTCTAACCCAAATCTCCAGGAATTTCCCAACCTGGAGTTGCAACCCTAACCTATCTCCTCCCAAACTGCCAAAACATTAACATTCAGTTCTTCCTTCACCAAGTCATTTCTCTAGGCCAAACACCATTTCACATTCACAGATTCCTGCAGTTTCAATAAAATTCAGCAGCAGGGCCAGATTAACTCATAATGGATCCCGAGCAAGTTTGATCTATACATGAAGGGACAGGAGACATTCAAAATACATCCACGGTTTGATATGGTAAAGTCCAA
Source organism: Gekko japonicus (assembly GCF_001447785.1). Taxonomy (NCBI): domain Eukaryota; kingdom Metazoa; phylum Chordata; class Lepidosauria; order Squamata; family Gekkonidae; genus Gekko; species Gekko japonicus. The sequence goes on along the minus strand of NW_015163657.1, from coordinate 300,183 downwards.
ATTTTAACAGGCTTAACATCTCATTCTGCATAATGTGCAGACCACCTCTTACCCTTTCTGCTGGTATTCTAAATTCCTGCCCCACTACCTGGACAGCTACTTCTGACAACTTTTCATGCGAGGACAGCTGCTATATTCTGAGGTGCAGGGAATTTCAAACAAGCAGCAGCCAGTTTCATTTTCTAAAGTTAAAGCCCAGAAGGTTCCCCAATTAGACACGGCAGCTTACTCAGTATAACGGTTGATCCAGCCCTACACACCACAGCCTGCGGAATGAACTTCAGCTGCTCCAGAGCCTAAGTGGGGAATGGGGGAGTACAGGTGGTGAGTCAGTGGTGGCAGAGTCCGCCATCATCCCAAAATCCACAGCTTGAGGCATGGCCTTACCTCATCTTATTGCAGAGCTGGCTATACACACACTAAAGAAGTCTGTGTGAGTGTGTGGGTGGACACTGAGACTGAAACAGGAGATTGTGGTAGGGCTTGTGGGGGTGTCCCTACTCTCCTCTTTGCACATTCAATGGATGTTCAGACAAACATCTGCTGAAAACGTCTATAAAGTCCAAGTAGACTCCCTGAGTGTACAGAGTTGAGTTCATATGACACAATAATGTGATCAGACTTTCACAGCCTGGACAGTTAGCAATTTGGTAGCAGATGAACTGAATATTTGCTTTTATGTATTTATGTTTGCTGACACACACTCACTGCCATGGATTGTGACTATGACTCTCTATGGGTTTGGGAAAGATGTGTGCTAACTGCCTCACCTGAGAGATGCTCTGCCTGCACTTTATGCTAATGAGGTTTGCACTCACACAGCACCAGCCTGAGGAAGAAGAAAGCGTTGCCATTGTGGGTCAGCACAAACGACAACGTTTATGGTTTCAGCCACCATGCATGAACTGTAAGGAGACACGTAACCCTTGGTATCTGGTTTGCATCCAAAAAGACAGTTTCCTTCCAAATGGTCGTTTTATGGCTTGGGACCAGGCTACATCCATCTACACATCAATGGTTGCCTTGGCATCATCTTCACACCTTGACCAGATGCATCCCCTGAATTAAAGGTTTAGATTTCAATATTGCCCACTCCTCTTAGGTAGGCACGTCATTGCTTAATAACCAATAGTGTTAGTTCTTGGGACGGACCACAGGTGGGAAGGACAAGGAGGATGGCACCAATGCCAGCCCCCAAGAGCCCCCCTATATAAAGTGAGGTTCAACAGTTTGAACCCCGCTAGCCATCTTCTCTCTTAAGCTATTTACTTTCAACCCTGCTGTACAAGTAACTCTTTGTTCTTACTGACCTCGTGGACTGCAGCTACAAAGCTCCACACGTGTTTGGCAGGTTCCAACCATGTGCATATAGATTTCCTATAGTTATTCTAGTCTTATTCCTGTATTCTTCATTGAGAAGGTCAAGCTTCGGATCAGATAAGTATTTGCTACTCCCCTTTCCCATCCTTTAGTATAAAAGTGACTATTTCCCACTCTTGTAACCCTGAGGAACTTGTATGATTGTGCGTGTGATTCCGTTTTTGTATGTATGTGAACCAAATATTATTACTTAGTAAAAAGAACAACTTGATTTCAAGGTACTAGTCTCGTCTCCGTTAATACCACTGGGAAATTCCTTGGGTCGGTTTTGGCCTTCTGTATACACAGGCGAAGGGACCCCAAACATTTAGTCTGGCCTCTGCTGTAGATATAGCAGTTCGGATAACAAATTGAAGCTGAGTAGATGGCCCAGTTCAGTTAAAGCATCCATCACACAAACATTAAAAACTTGTAGGCTCTCTGAAGCTGTTCCTTGATCTGTTACTGTGTTCAGATCTCATGAGCAGAACATGGTCTGGCCACTATACGTTTCTTATAGATTCATATGCTCCCTTTACCCACCGATCCAATCTAATTTATTACAGCAAGAGCCAGTAAAACAGTACAATTCTGGTATAAGGATTGAAACAGTAATAACATAGGAATAGTATAAAAATAACAAGATAAAATTAATAAAATTCGTAAAATAATGTTAATAAGAGAATCATACAATTTTTTCAGCTAAAATAAGTTTACGTTTCCTAATAGCTAAGCAACAAAATTTTGCTATAGCGTAAGTCACTGAGCTCTGAACATCTTCTAAAAGGAATTTATGAAGGACTTCTGGCCTAAAGTCAAGATAAGACTGCAGAGGGCTAAATCTAGACAGAAGGGGTAGTATAAGATGGTCTCATTCCTCCTGATAGAATCTGCAGAACAGGAGGACATGAGTAATTGATTTCCCTTCACCCAACCTTGGGCAGGCTAATTCTCTCAACTCCCTGGTTAGCGGTAATCATAGTTTGCTGTGAGATATGACTTGGGTAAACCATGATTTCCTCCAAACCACAAACCACTTCAAACTCTGAATGCAAGAATGCCATATTCTTCTTATTAGAGATTACTGGGAGATGCAAGTCACTACCACCACCTGGTAACGCTTACTGTACCTTACTGTAAGGTAGATCAGCACTCCAGATTGGTATTTTATGCAGAGGACATGTCCAAGATGTATTAGTTTATGTCAACAGTAAGTTCCAAAATGAGGGATCTGCTGGCTCATAGTCCTTTTCCTTCAGTCCCTTAGCCTATGCTACACTGGCTTATTTCACATGCTACCTGAGGATTATCTGGAAAAAATATTTTATAGAGTATTTCTAAGATCATTTGAGATCAGAGAAAATAATTAGCGATGTTTATTGGAAGGTTTCCAAATACCACACAGACATTTTCCCCCACAGGGATAAAAACGTTATCTTTGAAATGGTCCTAAGTAGATGAAGAAGGCGGAGGCATCTTTTCTAAAGCACCAAGTAATGTTTAGAGAACAGAGTGTGATTTTGCTGCAGTCCTTCCGTTTGACTTGCATTGCTGTTACCCTGCACCACAGAAATCATTCTGGTCTCTGGAGGCTCTGCACCCTCTCTCTGCACAGATGATCAGAGAATTCTGAGTGATGCTGTAATGATTTAATCCATCCCCCTTCTCATTTCAGTATCCTGGACTTTTCCTTACCTTGAAAAATGGCTGTGTATTCTTACTGATGCCTTCATTTTCCTCTTCGGCAGTGGTGCTTGGCGTCCTCAAGGAAAAGAGATAGTGCCTCCACCTTGACAGATCAAAAAAGGGCATGTTTTGGAATTCAGTTCCACACTCAATTCTCTTGAGAAAATGATACCATTTTTTAAGGAAACACGCCCAAATTTCAGATATTGAAGAAAATGAAAGCAGCATAAGATTAACTTCTTGCATCAAGGCAAGTGAAGTTTGTTAAATCTTTCCCGCGGTGCTTACGGCTGGGAAGGCAAACAGGATTATCCGTTCACTGAGCAGCAATTCCTTTTCCAGTCCATGCTTTATTAATTCCTTGCTCCAGCTTTTTGACTATTGTATGACTCAGTAGGTTGGTACAGGTTTTTTGGTTTTTTAAAAAGATGAATATTCTGATTTGGCATCTATAATGAAGCACCTAGAAGGATACCTGAACTCCTTGGAATTGTCTCCAATAAAATGGAGTATAAATTAGCAGCATACAGTTAATTGGCATTTGCATGTTGCTTTGTACAGAAAAGATTAGGTGCAGGATGATAGTTGTGCTGGGCACATGCCACTGAACTGCTGAATCCAACTTAGGCTGCTGGTATTTGTCAATTACAGTAGCCAATGATTGAACAGATAGTCCTTAGTTAATCCTTCCTATCAAAATGAAAATTCTATTTTAGCAATGGCCGCACAGATGCTTCAGGTGGGTTATTAATAGGCCTTTCAGCTTTGCTTAAATAGAACACAGTTTCTTTCTCTCACAAGAATAGATTAACAGGTTACATTAAGCAGCACAATTTAGATTATACGTATTCATCATCCATTCAGCCTGCTGAAATAAAGGTGGGAGCAGAAGAATACAGAGTGAAACCGGAGGCTAAATTGTTGTTACTGATTCATTCATTAAATCCCATTAATGATATAGCCACTTCAGACTGTCAGGAATACTTTCATAATTATATTTGTGACAAATGTTGCCCTTTGCATTCACCCTGTTCTGCACTTGCTGTAATCCAATTACTGTAGAGAATTTCACATTTCACAGATTTCACATTTTGTTGAGTGTAATCACTTTCAGATCAGCTTTTGAGACTGAACTAATACATTTTATCCATATTTTATTACATGGGGGAAATGGTTCTCTTTTTGTTTCCCAAGAAAGGGATCTTATGAATATGTTATACAACATTTTGATGCCATTTTACAAAGGTCAGCAGTGTTGCTTGCATGACTTTCCAGCCAAAAGGTTCTACCCTATCATTTGTCCACATTCCAATTGTGCAGTTAGCATTTTTGGTTATTCACAACATGGTCCTTCATATCCTTCTATGTAAAAGTTTGGGCTCAGTGGAAAATAAATAGAGGTATTTGGGGATTCTGAAGCCCAGAAGCACTTCGGGTTGGGTACAGAACAAGCATGTACATTTCTTGCAAGGGCTTAAACCTGGAATCCCCTACACTGGGGTGAGCTAACTTTAGAAGGACTTATTGTTTCCCAGGATAATAAGCAGCTTGTGTAAGGGATAAACCAGATTGAGATGCTGGGAGTTCTATGACTGGAGCTCTAACCTTTCCACACACACACACACAAAAAGCACTGACCAGGTATGCGGCCATGGGAAATCAGGATCATAGGGAGCAAGGTTTCAGGCTCTTCGTGTGCTTGCCATTCCTCCTGGGAGCTGGAATTCGCCCTGTTGAGGAAATCTGGACCCATTAAATCTCTCCACTGAGGAAAACATTAGCTCCCTGGTTTTTAGATCAGGAAGGTGAGATGGAGTAAAAGGCTTAAAACTACCCTTCCTGCAGTCCCAATCAGAATTGGGTCCTTTCATGCCTGATAACTGCATTTTTTAAAAAGCTGAGAGTTCCTGTTAGAGTTGCCAGCTATGAGTTGGGAAATACTTGGAGATTTGTAGGGTGAAAACTGGAGAGGGTGGAGTTTAGGGAGGGACCTCAGCAGGGTACAAAGCCATAGAATCCATCCTCCAAAGCAGCCTTTCCACCCCCCCACCCCCAAGAGGAACAAATTTCTATTGCCTGGAGATCAGCTTCATGTCTGGGAGATCTTCAGGCCCCACCTGGAGGCTGGCAACCCAAACTCCTATTCTGCAACTCCCAGTGTTTCAATCAATTTGGGCTTGAGAGCATTTTTCTTCTAGGCCAACTTTGCTTCTTTGTCACTCTCTCCTCAGCACTCACTTTCTTACCAACATCTGTCTTGAACCATATAGTCTTATCTGGATTCTCCTGCCATCCATCTCATCCCAACCTCACTTTCCTTCTCATTTGCCAATCTGACCTGTTAAGTATGGAACTCGATGCCGTCTCGTAATCAAACAGTGAATCAGCTTTATTGAAGTAACAGGAACAGTCATAGAACACACACACAACAGTGGAGCAAAAGCTCCCTTGTAAACTGTCCTGGGCTGGTGTAGCCACGCCCTAAGATACTTAAGGACCAATGACATTACAAAGATAATACCCAATCAGGTTCATTCCCTCCTGAACATTTCTCTGCCTTCTGATTTGGTACATTTATACAATAGCCAATAGGATCGCTCCAGCTTACAATACTTGTCCTGGTCTTAAGCTTTACATCAGATGTTATACAGATAAGACATAACAATTCCTCCCCCCTAAGATGGAACAATACCAGAGCAGACATAATCTTTCAAACAGGAGGGGGCACGCCTAGTTCGTTGGGACCTGCAAAAGGGTTCAGGTTCTGGTGGTGACAAGGTTTCGGGGGCCCTGGTTGATTCACCGTCTAGTGAGTCTGGATAGTTGGTATCCGAGGGATCACTGTCCTGAGTTAGGAATTGCTCACACTCAGGGTCAGTAATGGGCTCAGCAACAGTCACCTCCTCGACTGGAGGCCCTCGTTGCTCACCTTCTGGGTTGAGGATTGTGTCAGGTTCAGGGCTGGACTCGAGTCTGGAGTCAGCCCACCGTTGTCTGAGCTGATCTATGTGGCGCCACAGTTTTCTGCCATCTGCTAGCTGCGCCACATACATCCGGGAACCCAGAACGTCTGAGATTATGGCAGGAAGCCATAAGTGTCCCTCCCCGTAATTGCGCGCAAAGACTTTGTCTCCTGATTTGAAAGTGCGCAGCATTTCCAGGACTTCTGCTCTTGGGGGTCTGGCCTCTGTCAGGTCCGGATGGAGCCTGTCTAGCAGGGTGGTTAGCCTGCGTCCCATCAGGAGCTCAGCTGGGCTCCTTCCAGTAGCAGTACAAGGCGTGATATGCTGCCTTAGCAGAAACTATGCTAGTTTCTGCCCCTAGTCACCCTGACCCATTCTCTTAAGCGCCTCTTTAGTTGTCCGAACCATCCGTTCGGCTTGCCCGTTTGTGGCTGGATGGAACGGTGTGGACGTTACGTGCCTGATTACATTGTCCCCTAGGAATTTCGCAAATTCCGTAGAGGTAAATTGGGCCCCGTTGTCGGACATCAACATCCGGTAACCCATGGGTGGCAAACACTCGGCACAATACATTTATCACAGCATAAGATGACATTGAATGCATCTGAACAACTTCTAACCACTTTGAATAGGGATCGACAATAATCAGAAACGTTTGGCCTTGAAAAGGCCCAGTAAAATCAACATGAATTCTCGACCAGAGTCTGTGTGTGCTCTCCCAGTGTTGAATGGGAGCCTGAGGAGGGTCTGGTCGTCACTGTTGACAAGTCATACATTTCTTCACCCACTCCTCTATGTCTTCATCTAGCTTAGGCCACCAGACATAGCTCCTTGCAAGAGCTTTCATATGCACTATGCCTGGATGGCCATTGTGCAGAGCTTCAAGTACTCTTCTTTCCCTTAGCTTAAGAGGCACAACTACCTGGTTCCCCCAAATAAGACAGCCCTTATGTACAGAGAGCTCCATTTGCCTGGAGCTGTAAGGCTGAAACTGTGGCTCGAATCACCCCGCCGGGGACCCCCTCCATGCCCAGTTAAGGACTCGAGCAAGCACAGAGTCCTTAGCCGAAGCGGCAGCAATGTCCAATGAATGGATCGGAGGTTCAGGCAGTTCATGAAGGGCCAAGACATCAAATGCAGGGGCAGGATCAGCGTCCAGTTGGGGCAGCGGACAATGACTGAGAGCGTCTGCATGTCCGATGGCCTTGCCCGGCCGGTGCTCTAGGTCGTAGTTGTAGGCAGATAGAAAAATGGCCCACTGCAACATGCAGGGAGACATTATGTTTGGCATTTGACAGTCCAGCGAGAAAAGTCCCAGTAGCAGCTTATGATCGGTGACAATGCGGAACTGGCAACCATACACAAAGTCATGAAATTTCTTTATGCCCACCACTAAGGTGAGCCCCTCCTTGTTAATCTGGGCATAGTTCTTCTCTGCGGCTGTCAGTGCCCGTGAATAATAAGCAATGGGCGCTTCCCACCCATCGGCCATGATGTGCCTCAAAACTGCGCCAACCCCATAGGGGGAAGCATCAGCGGCTAATACCAACATTTTGGACTCGTAATGAGTCAGTACAGCTTTAGATGACAACAGCTCTTTTAAAGACATAAATGCTTTCTCATGCTTCGCACCCCACTCCCATTTCACACCCTTGTGCAACAAGCCATGTAGTAGTTCTGCCACTGAGGCCTTGTGGGGTAAAAAGGAATGGTAAAAATTGAGGATTTCCAGAAATGATTGCAGCTCTTTTTTCGAACCTGGGCGGGGCGCATTTTGAATTGCAGAGACCTTGTCTGCCATGGTGAACTCCCTGTTCATCTATGAAGAACCCCAAAAATTCAACTTGTGGTACACCAATATGACATTTGGACTTTTTCACCTTAAGCCCAGCTTCTTTGAAGCAACCCAATACCGCCCTCAGACAGTTCAACAACTCAGCGTCATTAGCCCCTGCAATCAACACATCATCGAAATACGGGACTACTCCTGGTAACCCTCTTAGAAGACCTTCCACGAACCCTTGGAAAATACCTGGGGCGATGTTGACCCCAAACTGTAACCTTTTAACACGGAAAGCACCTCGGTGCGTCATGATTGTTTGTGCTTCAGCCGCTTGTGTGTCCACAGGAAGCTGCTGGTAAGCTTGCACAAGATCTAATTTGGCAAATACCTTTCCACCTCCCAGTGACATGAGAACATGGCTTATGACTGGCATTGGATAAGAATGCTGTTGTAAAGCCCTATTAATCGTGCATTTATAACCGGCGCATATTCGTACAGACCCATCCGGCTTTACAGGAGTGACAATGGGGGTTTCCCACTTTGCATACGGAACCGGTTCGAGAATACCTTGTGCAATTAACTTATCTAATTCAGCTTCTATTTTTGCTTTCATAGATATCAGAACCTTCCTATACTTTAATCTGATAGGCGCCACTGAGGGGTCTAGGTCGAAACTCACAGGCAGACTGGTATACCGACCAAGCCCTCCATCAAAAACCTCTGGAAACTCATCATAAATGCATTCCCCTTTATTCATACACACTTTGCTTACCCCAGTTACGACAATACCAAGGGGTTGGAACCAATCCAGGCCCAACAGACTGGCCCGGTCTCCCTCAGCAACGAGGAGGGACAACAACACCCTGTGACCCCTGAACTCCACCTCAAAACTGGCCTTGCCAGCCAGTGGAATATGCCACCCCTGGAAATTGGAGAGGTGCGCGGTTGACGGTGTCAGGCGGCGGCTCCTCTGTAGAAACAAGCGCTGCCAGATCTGCAACGAAATGACGGTCATGGCAGATCCGGAGTCGACTTCCATGTTACAGGGAATGCCATCCAGCTGAATGGTGACTATGATCTTCTTGCTGGGGCTTGCTCCGTTGCTCAGGACTGTCGACAGGCAAGTGCAGTAGTCGGTCCGGTGGCAGTCGGCAGCCCTCTCACCGTCCACGGCTCAAACCCAAAGCCTTGCAGCAGGAGACGCTGGTGGCAATTTCTTCTTGGCCCAGCAGACCCTTGCCAAATGGCCCCGCTTTCCAAATGTCCAGCAGATGAATTCTCATGCCCAGCAACGGTCTCTCTCGTGACTCCCGCCACAACCTGCGCAGGAACACTGCGGCGCAGTCTTCAGTGGGGTCCACTTGTGTCGTGCAGCTTGCATTCAGTGTACGTCATTGGCCTCCTCCTTGGATCCGCTGGTCAACTGGTAGTGCACCGACTGGTCCTTCCCGACCTGGGTATGGTGCTGGCGGACCTCTCGCGTCGACCTCTCAGCAGCCTTGGTGGCGATGGCCTCTGCATAGGCCATGTCGTAGGTGAGTGCCGTCTTAGCAAACAGGCGCTGCTGTCGCCTCTCGTCACGTAAGCCACACACAAGCCGGTCGAGGAGAGCTTTTTCCAGGTCGGTGAAGTTGCAGGGCTGGGCGGCCTTCCAGAGGGCAGTGACTCAGATGGACTCAGTTGGACCCTGGCTCCACTTGTAGAATGCGTGCTGGCAAGTGATTTGGGATGGCTGAGGCGAAAAATAAGCTTTCAGCCGGTCGGTGATGTATTTCCAGGTCGCCATACGGATGTCAGTTGGGGCAACCAGGGATCGGGCGACATCGAACACAACCTTGCCACAGGAACTGAGAAGCGTTGCCTTTTTCCTCACCTACGATTTGATTTGCCTGCAGATGGAACTCGAACCTGGATAGGTAAGAGTCCCAATCCTCCGTTCCCAGTTCAAACACCTCGAACGCTGGGTTGATGGCCATTGCAGCGGTTGGGGCGACCACAACTGCAAGCGGTGCCTCGGCTGGCTTGACCGGGTGTGTGTTTTCATTCTCCTTCCTGGCGTCGGTTCAGTGGGACTGCCTACCCGCTCTTAGTATCCCATCCTCGTCGCCAATTGTTAAGTATGGAACTCAACGCCGTCTCGTAATCAAACAGTGAATCGGCTTTATTGAAGAAACAGGAACAGTCAAAGAACACACACACACAACAGTGGAGGAAAAGCTCCCTTTTAAACTATCCCGGGCTGGTGTAGCCACGCCCTAGGATAGTTAACGACCAATGACATTACAAAGATAATACCCAATCAGATTCGTTCCCTCCGGAACATTTCTCTGCCTTCTGATTGGGTACATTTATACAATAGCCAACAGGATTTTTCCAGCTTATAATACTTGTCCTAGTCTTAAGCTTTACATCAGATGTTATACAGATAAGACATAACATGACCCACTCTCTGTCCCTGCCATTTTGCTTAATGCAAGGAGTAAACTGTACAGCCAGGCCCATGTTACTTCTACATGCTGAGAAGAACCTAACATACATTTAAGAAAATAAGAGTAATCATGGATCAGATCAGTGGTCCCTCTAGTCCAACATTCAGTTTGTCACACTGGGAAACCAGATGCCCTGGAAGGCCCACAAACAGAAGCACAGAGGCCACAGTGTCCCTCTGCTATAGCTGTCCCAGGAAATGGACTTCAGAGGTAAACTGCCTCTGAACTTAGAAGTTGGCTATAAACAGGTAGCAGCTGTAACAGGTGTCTGGCTGCATCAGCAAATCTATTCCTCCATCCAGTTTATATTAACTCAGAAGAATTTATGTAGACATTGACATCTAAACAGCAAGTGCTTTTGCCAGCTCTACTATGAAGTTTTGATTTCTCAGTGGAAGTCATTTGCTTGTTAGTAGCACAATGCTAGTTTATTGTTTTATTTATTGACAAGCAGTAAAGCCCGTTGTGGAAATAAATACAACGGGATCTAGAAAGAGGCTCTGGGGGAGTGCTCTGGCTTTGGGCAAACAGTGTCATTTTGCTGTGGTGACCTCAGCAGGGTATAATGACAGAGTCCACTGTTTTCTCCAGAGGAACTGATCTCTGCTCCCTGAAGAGTAGTTGTAATTTTGAGTGATCTGTAGCCCTCACCTGGAGATTGGCAACAATTGTTACCCAGGATGAAATGGCTGGTTTGGAGGGTGTGGTCTATGGCATTCTACCTGTCTGAGGTCCCACCCCTCCGCAAACCCCACCCTCTCCAGGCTCCACCCCTCAAATCCCTAGGAATTTGCCAGCCTGGAGTTGGCAACCCCATCTCCTTCCCAGCTAACCATCAACCTACCATTATCTGCCCCTTTGACTTCAGCTGACTTCCGCCCTTCCTTCTGCAGAGCAATTGTAATTTTGAGCGGTCTCCAGCCCTCACCTGGAGATTGGCAACAATGGTTCCCCCATGAAGGACTGAGTGGTTTGGAGGGTGGAGTCTATTATGCAACTGACATTCCAACTGCCTTGCGGGGAGGGGGGTGAGTTTGAGGTGTGGAATGCAGTGAAGTCCAATCAGCTTCCATATGCAAAAGACCTTGAAGGTTCCATATGCAACTGACATTCCAACTGCCTTGCGGGGAGGGGGGTGAGTTTGAGGTGTGGAATGCAGTGAAGTCCAATCAGCTTCCATATGCAAAAGACCTTGAAGGTTCCATATGCAACTGACATTCCAACTGCCTTGCGGGGAGGGGGGTGAGTTTGAGGTGTGGAATGCAGTGAAGTCCAATCAGCTTCCATATGCAAAAGACCTTGAAGGTTCCATATGCAACTGACATTCCAACTGCCTTGCGGGGAGGGGGGTGAGTTTGAGGTGTGGAATGCAGTGAAGTCCAATCAGCTTCCATATGCAAAAGACCTTGAAGGTTCCATATGCAACTGACATTCCAACTGCCTTGCGGGGAGGGGGGTGAGTTTGAGGTGTGGAATGCAGTGAAGTCCAATCAGCTTCCATATGCAAAAGACCTTGAAGGTTCCATATGCAACTGACATTCCAACTGCCTTGCGGGGAGGGGGGTGAGTTTGAGGTGTGGAATGCAGTGAAGTCCAATCAGCTTCCATATGCAAAAGACCTTGAAGGTTCCATATGCAACTGACATTCCAACTGCCTTGCGGGGAGGGGGGTGAGTTTGAGGTGTGGAATGCAGTGAAGTCCAATCAGCTTCCATATGCAAAAGACCTTGAAGGTTCCATATGCAACTGACATTCCAACTGCCTTGCGGGGAGGGGGGTGAGTTTGAGGTGTGGAATGCAGTGAAGTCCAATCAGCTTCCATATGCAAAAGACCTTGAAGGTTCCATATGCAACTGACATTCCAACTGCCTTGCGGGGAGGGGGGTGAGTTTGAGGTGTGGAATGCAGTGAAGTCCAATCAGCTTCCATATGCAAAAGACCTTGAAACGCTGGGCGGGACTGCACAAAGCAGCCAGTCAACCCAGCCAGCGTCTTCTGACTGACAGTTCAAGTGTCCATACACTAAAGGAGTGCATTTTAGAACTTTGGCACCCACTATTCAATTATATATAAGGAGAGATTTGATTTATATCCCGCCCGCCCTGCAAACAGGCTCAGGGCAGTTTACGTTCATTAATATAATACAATTAAAACAATGTTAAAATAGCAATTTAAAACAGAATAGAATAATAAAATACTGTGTAAAAAACAAACAGATCAGACGTCATTCAGATTGACTGAAATACAGTAGTGGGGACCCCAATGTCTATTTGGATCCAGGCCACTGGTGGGAGATTGGTAAGAAGAAGAGAGGGGGAGATTAATGTTAGAGATGCATTCCATTTAAACTAGATTAATGTTGGCGATGCATTTCACTTAAAAAATGGTAAGCTTGGTGCCGCTGATGAATGGGCCACTGGTGAATGCACCACTGACAAATGCGCCGCTGGAATACATCTTGGTCCGCATGAAACATCGGTTGGTTTTTGCCTCTGTTTGTATATTGCACCCCGCCACGGCCCTCATGAAACATCGGTTGGTTATTGCCTCTGTTTGTATATTGCACGCCGCCATCATCATCATCATTAGTAGTACTGTTTAGTTACTCAGGCAGTTGTATTTATACCCTATTGTATTTTAATGTATTTATTGTTTTAGTGTTTTTAATGTTGTTAGCCGCCTTGAGCCAGTTTTGTGGCAAGGCGGGATATAAATTGAAATAATAAATAAATAAATAAATAAATTTACTTCCACAGGTCTTTTCTTTTTGTGAATGTAACTGAAGGGCTTTTGAATAAACATACCCAAATATAAAGTGTTATGAAACTAACCAGTGGATATTACTATATATTTTCTTGGAAAAGGAACCTTGAAATGTGTGCACTGATTATATCCGGAAGCCATGTTGAACTGCTTTGATATAGTTTGGTGAACTTCTTTGATATATCATGGACTTTGAATCTTGTTGACATTTTTGTGACTGAAACAGACTACTTAGTGCAGGGGTGTCAATCATGCGGTCAGCAGGCCGTATCTGGCCCCTGCAGGGCTGGTATACGGTCCACAAGGAAGTGCTTGAATTTCCCAGCCATTACCACTGCTGCGTTCCCAAAGCCTCTCTTCCTCCTTATAGAAGCAAGGGAGAAGGAAAAAGAAAGCCCCCTCCTGCTTCCTCCTCTGGGGGGCTGCTGTGATGCCTAGGCCCTCTTCCTCTGTTAGGGAAGTGAGGGGGAAGGAAAAAGAGTGCATGCACGCTCAGCAGAGAAAAGCTCCCTCCTGCTTCCTGTGAAGTGATTTCAGATGCCAAATAACAATAGCAGCCACTGGTAATGAGAGAAAAAAAGCTAGGTCTTAATTTAGCACAGGAGGATGCATTGAGCTTCATTTGCAATTGAAATTCCTCAGTCTCTCTTTCTAATTTTCCTTTGAAATTCCTTTGTAAGAGAACTACTACTCTTAGGTCAGCAACTGAATGCCCTGGAAGGTTAAAATGTCACCCCACTGGTTTTTGAATGTTGTAGAAAGAGTAAGAGTCCAGTAGCAAAATTTGTGGCAAGGTATGAGCTTTCGTGAGTCACTGTTCACATCTTCAGACTTATGTCTATTTATTCTTTGCATCCTCATGGACTGAATCCTCCTGCACCAAACTGAGACCTAGGTTTCCCGTCTCATTACATCTCCACACCCACTACCCTTCTGCATATCACACCTAATCCAATAATTCAGCATCTGAAATAATCTTTATAAAGTTTATATCTCTGGTAGTAATAATAATAATCATCATCATCATCATCTTTCAATTTATTAATCGCTCAATCCTGCAGAGCTTGCTGGCTCTGAGCGATTTACAGTTACTCATTCAACGTGGGACTAACAATGATTTATGGGGGTAAGGGAAGACAACATATATTTTTTTAAATCACACACTTCACAGTTGGCGAGGGTTTGCTCAGCTGCAGGTCAGATGTATTCCGTCGGCATATTCACTTCGGCTTGGCTAGATGACATCAGCGTCTCCAGGTCTTGGAGCGCTGCAGTGCCACCGCCTGGCCGGACTGGCCCATTACAGGCTTTGGAGTCGAAGAGATTTTTTTCTACAGGCTTATACTCTTGCGAGCTGAGCATTCCGGTCGCCGGCTAACACCACCCCCAACCCCGGGGGTGGAGGGGTCTTTGGTGTTATGTTGGTACCTCATGTTGCATTTTATGGTACACATGGTCCGGCCCGGCAAAGGGACATTTATGTCAGATCCGGCCCTTGTAAAAAATAAGTTCAACACCCCTGACTTAGAGTATTACTTGTTCAGGATTTTTCCCTATGTTACAAATGTTATGAATGAGATATTCTATTGTATAGGGGTTGTGTTATTTCACTAATTTATAATATAAAATTAGACTTATATTTTTCATAAAATATTTGAATATTTATATTTTTGAAATATTGTTATAATTAGGTTTTGGACGTCTCTGACAGTGTCTCTTTCTCACATATGCTGCAGACATGGAAGAAGAGACTGAATTTATACCCTGCCCTTCACTACCCAAAGGAGTCTCAGAGCGGTTTACAATTTCCTTTCCTGTCCCCTCCTTACAACAGACAACCTGTGAGGTAGGTGGGGCTGAGAGAGCTCTTTGGAGAACTCCTCATGAGAGAACACTCTGAAAGAACTTGTAACTGACCCAAGGTCACACTAGCAGCTGCATCTGTAGGAGTGGGGAATCAAACCCGGTTCTCCCAGATTAGAGTCCGCACTCCTAACCACTATACCAAACTGGAATGCATTTACTTTTTTGTTTAATTAGTGCAGTTCTGCACTGCATCCACTAAGGGTGCAGAGAAGGCAGAGTACAATAAACAGTAGTTGTTCAGAGTCTGCGGGCTTGGCCTATCTGCAACATTTATCACCCAGCTGAGGGAAAGCCTTGCTTATCAGATCTTGCTAAACCAATCAACCAAGCCAGCACTGGAGCAATGCAAGACCAGCCGGGACAAACTACAGTCACTGTCAGGATGCAGCCCCCTAATAAGGTCATTATATCCTGTACTATATGGTTTCCTTCTTCCTTCAGTTCCACCCAGCTCCATATTTTTTCTGCACAGCTAGATCTTGTAAATGGTCATTCCTGTTAGTGTGTAGCAGCAAAATTAAAACAAAAACTTTGTCTTTTCCTTAATTTCTCTCTTTCCAATATTTTTCTCCTTCGTTTTGCTCTCTTCCTTTCATGGTCTGACATTCCTCTGTCCTCACTTTTAATCCCTCCCCCTTATTTTTCAGACTTGGTCTCAATTGCTTCTCATCCATCTCGGCTAGCAAATTCATACACTATAACAGGCTTTGGTACATCTAGGCAGTGTTCCCTCTAAGCTGAGTCAGTGTGAGCCAGCTCACCGTTTTTTAGCCTCCGGCTCACAGATTTTCGTCTTAGCTCAGGAAGGAGGGCTCCAGAGCCAACTAATTTATGCAGCAGCCAAGTCGCTCGCTCACAACTTTAATGCCAGGAGCTCACCAAGTAAAATTTTTGCTCACAGGACTCCACAGCGTAGAGGGAGCCTTGCATCTAGGCCCATGTCTTTCAGTAGTTGTAGCAGCCAACGTGTCTCTTGAGAAGCCACCTGAAATATTTAGTTCTTAGGTCCTCTTATCTCTATCTAGTCAGCCAGGAAGAATTTAAAAACTACAGATACCAACATTCTCTATCATGTCTAACAATCATGCCATTTCCAAAGCGGGGCATGTTAGTTTTTGAATCCCACCCAATTCCAAAATGTGGTAGCACCCTTTTTGAAGGGTGTGTGTGTTTGCCCTTATCAGACTATTAAAGGTAAAGGTTTCCTTGCTCGAAAGCCAGTCGAATCTGACTCTAGGGTTGCAGTGCTCATCTCTGTTTCAAAGCTGAAGAGCCAGCGCTGTCTGAAGACATTTCCGTGGTCATGTGGCCGGCATGACTAAATACCAAGGCTCACTGAACGCTGTTACCTTCCCACTGAAGTGGTACCTATTTATCTACTTGCAATTTCTTGCTTTCGAACTGCTAGGTTGGCAGGAGCTGGAACTAGAGACGGGAGCTCACTCCATCATGCAGCACACTCGGGTCTCAAACTGCTGAACTACCGACCTTCCACAGCCTGCAGTTCAGCGTCTTAACCACTTGAGCCACCGCAGCTTTTATTATGCCCTTATTCATTCACCTCAGTGTTTGAATTATTAAATTTCTCCATCTATTCATTTTTCTAATGCTGTTACAATCAAGAGTGAATTAGGAATGACTTAAACTGATTTTGAGCAGATCTTAAATTCTGTCTAGTATGCACCTGGCAGAGCTTTGTCATGTTTGGTTTCTTTTTAAATATTGTGTATTCTGTGAATTATATGATTATCCTGTATTAGCCTAACCTTTTGCATAGTCTATACTTTCAGAAGACTTCCATTCTGTTTCTTGTATAAGAGCTAATACTGTAGCAGAAATGTAATAAAAATTTCTTAGGCTGAAGTATTTGAAAAGGTCAACTGATAGTAGATAAGCAAGTAGCTGCAATTTCCAGAACATATAAAACAGAGATCTTTTATTACAGGAAATGGGAAGGGAAGATGCTGTCGTTTTCCTTCTGAAACTCATTATTTTTATCAAAATATTATTTCTTGACGAGTATCATTCTTATGTTTCATTATATATTAATTATTTTAGTCAAATAAGTTGCACCATTCCTCTGAATTCTTATTAATAAGAATAGTTTCTACAGAACTTTCCAGTGTATTGTTTTGCAATACCTATTTTCAATTTAATCTTACTTTGATACGTTGGAAGTCTAGGATTGGCCCATCTTATTTTAGTTCTCTAAAAATTTACAAACAAACCAAAGCTTGTTGACTTTTTCTCCTGATTCTGGTGCAGCAATTTGGGGGCGGGACACAGGAATCATATTGACAAAAAGGCTATAATTATTTGAACATACTTTGTTTTGGCAAGTATAATTAAAACCACCAAATAAACTCTGTTTTTCGGGCCCAGGCTGAATTCTCCGCGCCTGCCTATCGCACCATACGCACGCGTTCTGACAAGTTTACCCGGCAGCCTGCGCTACCTCCCCCTTCCTTGGTGGTTTGAGCCGCCGCGGGACCCGTAGCTCCGTTTAGCCTCTGTCAGCTGTGCGCTGTGTCACATGATCCGGAGCCGCTGCTTCAACCTGCAGCGCGTCAGTCTGGGTCACCCGCAGCTGCATATTCCAAGAACCTCATTGCCAGTTGGAGTGAGTGGGTGAGCAAACGAAGGAGGTAAGGAAGCGGGCAAGGCAGGTCTCTAGCTCGGTAGTCTTCTGTGCCGCCACTGGGGAACCCAGACGGGAGGTGTCGGGGCGATCTGTAAGGGGGAGGGGTCCATTCCTTCCTCGCTCTGCAGCGATTTTGACGGGACCTTGGTGGGGCCACAGAATGGCAGAACTACATAGGATCCTTACACCACCTCCCGTGAGAATTGCCTTATGCGATCTGAACATTGGTACACTAGTATGTATTTTATAGTGACTGGGAAGGTCACACGAGCAAGGTATGATGGACGTAGCTGTTCTGTTGCCCCCCCCCGGTGTTGTCATATATTTATTTATTTATTTTATTTCATTTATACCCCGCCCTCCCCGCACGCGGGCTCAGGGGCGGCTTTCAAAACACAGAGGTGTAGGCAACTAGGATCACCCCTGTGCTTTCTCATGGGGAATACCTATTGTTGAACTTGCCCTCTATTAATCGGTTTAATCTGCAGTAGTTTGTATCTTTTTGACATTAGAATAGCTATTGTACATAAATGTAACTCAAGCAAGTGAGCCAAGATGCATTTTGCTATGTAAGGCAAATGCACCCCACATAGTCAATCCGATTGGATGGCAGGAAATATCTGACTCTTTAATTTGGACTTGCCTAGAAGATACTGTTCCCTTTAAAATTAAAATCTCCTTATCTCTAGTTGTTGGTCAGGTCCTTCAAGTACATTGCATGTCAGAATGTGAAATGTGTAGCTGTCTTCAAGGGGTGATCTGCTCTTTGTTGCTGCTGTGTGAGAGGTTCCAGTAATTGTGTCCCTGAATGACAGATGTGATCAGATTACACTAGTAGAAGGAAGGAAAGGATCCAGTTCTTGTGTGTGGACAGATGGTTGAGGTGGAGTTCAAGCTGGTTTGGACAGGTCGAAGAGGCTGAAGTTGCTGCCCCTACCATGATTTGACGTGTTAAAAACAGGAAACTTGTTTTGGCATCAAAGAGTCAGACTAAGCCAGGTGTAACCTTTAGGAAGCTGAAAGCAGAAATGCTGAAGGTCATTGGTTCTGTGTTCTTTGTTCCTGCTTTTCCTTATAAGCTGTGTTTTTTGCTCCTGCTTTTCCTTATAAACTAGTACAGCCAATATGCTACTGCTTAATGTTTAGGATAGATCATTCTTTTTTTTTTTGTTGTTGCAGAAATTGGGAAATGCCTGTGTTCAAGGGCTGCAAAAAATAGAAGATAGTCAATATAGTACCTTAGCAGAATTGTGTCTGCAACATGAGCCATAAAAACAACATGGACAGAAAACCCTTTCCCTGAAAGGGGATTTGAATTTTGCCCAACAACTCCACCATTATTTGGCAACTAATTCACATTCTGAACTGTGGAGCTACAGATCTGTTGTCATGTGTGTAGCATTATCTGAGGCATTTTTTATTTTTTTTTAGTATATTTTTATTACATTTTCTTCAAATCCATGAACAAACATGTAATCGATAATTTATACAAACTTGCTGTGGAAGAGTTTACAGCAGTCTTGTCTTCCATACTCTATAACTAAACTTTTTGGCCTAACCCTTCAGGCTCAATTTCCAATTATACAATTTAATCCAAAATTTAATTTCAAAAATAGATTCATTTTTCCCTTTTAACATGCATGATACTTTATCCATTTCAGCGACATTAAACAGTTTTTGTATAATTTCTGTCCCATCTGGAACTTTATCTGTTTTCCAGTATTTGGCGTAGAGTACTCTAGCTGCCGTTATACAATGTATCATCATTTTTTTCCTACTTTTCCATATACCTCTGGTATCATATTAAACAAAAACAGTTCTGGTTTTAATGGTACTGAATCACCAATAATTTCCTTTAACATTGTACAAATCATCAACCAGTATTCTTTAGCTTTGTTGCAGGTCCACCACATATGCAGATATGTACCTATGTTCTACTTGCATTTCCAACAGATATTAGAAACTGCCTTAGAGTATTTGGCTAGTCTAGATGGGTATAAATACCATCTATCTGAGGCATTTTTAAAAAAGAAGAACTTAGTTCTTTTTTTAAAGTAGTGCTTCAGAAGAGCTGTGGCTGTTCTGAAGTAAGAGAAAAGCATGTTCCACAATAATAATGACTTTTCTAGAATGAATTATTCTAAGTAGTTTATTTGGAAAAGTCCAAATAAAACTGTTATAAAATAAAAACAATAGATGGACTTAGTGTTTTTAATCACTCTTTTAGATTCACCATTGGAAAAGCTACAATTGTTAAACAGTTACCCCATTGGGACCACCTTTCTGAATGATTTTAACCTGGGCAGAAAAAGAAAGAAAAGGGCAGAATGAATTGTTCTTGGAATACCATTCTAAAGAACTTTGCTCCACATCCTACTAGATTGAAATAAAGGGGGGAAATGGCAGGAGGCATGTGCTTGCAGGCATTTTCTTCTGTACATTAAGACTGCATGTACCAAGCCTGATCAAATCAAACTTGTGAGATGCAGTTTTTTAATTTTCCCATTTGGCCCCACACTTTTAGTGTTTTTTAAAAAATCTTGTGATGGTAGTATTCTGAATATGGTGAGTGAGATACTTGCTGTGATATCTGAAAAGAAACATACCGTTTTTACACTTTCATATGCCTTTAATTTTACTGGAATTTACTGCTTTTAGTTGCATTGGAGAGTTCTGGAGCGTTATTGTGTGAACCATGAACTGCATAATTAAGCTTGCTGATTTCAGTGGGATGAGGTAGGATTTTAATGAAACTGAACTGTCTGAAGTCTTGTCCAATGTTTCAGAAAATTGATATTGGTTACCTTTGCTTCTTTTACAGGGTCTGAATCAAGATCAAAATGGATATCCGGGGAGCTGTGGATGCTGCTGTCCCCACCAACATTGTTGCTGCCAAAGCTGCCGAGGTTCGGGCTAACAAAGTCATTTGGCAATCGTATCTCCAGTAAGTAATGAACTGGTCAAGCTACTAGTTGATGTTTTTTCTGTAGGCTGCAAGACTTGTTACCAATGTTAATAATCGTGCAAACTGTCTAAAGTCAGTCTTTCATATTAATATGAGAACTGGAAAAATCCTGAGTCAGTGGAAATGGATTGTTATGGCAACATGGAACTTCTTAGAACAGTAACTTGTATACAGTGGAAATTTTTATTTAAAATGTTAGTAAAATTGTTCATAAAGTCTTTCAAAATCTAGGTTTCAAAGAACCAATTTGTCTGGAAATTCTAGCACTTCAGTAGATTATGATTGCAATCTTTAGCACACTTTCTGGGAAGTAAGTTTCACTGAACTTGGTGGGTCTTACTCATGGGTAAACATGTTTTGGATTACATAGTGTTGTGCATTTAACAAGTTCCTTAGTGGAGTGACGTCATTAAATCCAAATGCAAACATTTTGCAAACCATAGATAAGGGTTTTATTTATTTATTTATTATTTTATTATTGAGATTTATATCCCGCCCCATCCAGTAATTCAGCTCGGGGCGGCTTACAAAGGTTAAAATATAAATACAACAGCAGCATAATAAACAATATATCTGATATAAAATTTGGTGCAAAAATTATTTACATAAAATCCAAGATGGACGACGTCCCACACTGGCGGCCAAGTTCTTCGTAGCAGGAGCTCCAGGAAGAGTGTTTTCCAGATCTATTGGGCGGCATGTTGGGGTAGGTAGTTAGGATATCATTGATGGAACAGTGACGGCGGCGGCTCCCCCTCAAAGGCCTGGCGGAAGAGCTCCGTCTTAGGCCCTGCGGAACTGCCCTAGGTCCCGCAGGGCCCGAGTCTCTTCCGGGAGCTCGTTCCACCAGATGGGAGCCGCCACCGAAAACGCCCTAGTTCTGGTCTGGGTCAATTTCACTTCCCGGGGGCCTGGAACCTCCAGGCGATGGAAGTTCCCCGATCTCAGTGCTCTTGGGGGAATGTACGGGGAGAGGCGGTCCCTTAGGTAGGCTGGACCCTGGCCATTCAGGGCTTTAAAGGTAAGCACCAGCACTTTGAAACGAATCCGGTATGCTATAGGCAGCCAGTGCAGCGCATGCAGCACCGGTCGGATGTGGTCTCGCCTGGAGAGACCCATCAACAACCTCGCCGCAGCATTCTGCACTAGCTGCAGCTTCCGGATTTGCGACAAAGGCAGCCCCAAGTAGAGAGTGTTACAGTAGTCCAGCCTTGAGGTGACCGTCGCATGGATCACAGTGGCCAGGTCTTCCCGGCCGAGATAGGGAGCCAACTGCCTGGCCAGCCGTAGATGGTAAAAGGCTGACTTGGCAGTGGCAGCTACCTGGGCCTCCATCGACAAAGAGGAGTCCAGAAGCACACCCAAACTCCTAACCTCCCGCGCAGGCACCAATGGTGTCCCGCCAAAGGTCGGGAGAGGGTGTCCCAGCTCTCGGCCGATCCGACTCAGGC
>NW_015163657.1:277917-278056 GCF_001447785.1 Gekko japonicus | reverse complement strand
GGCAATCTGGGCGAGGGGGCGCATGTAGATGTTAAAAACCAATAAGTCTCCAGGTCCTGATGGCATACACCTGAGCATTTTTAGGAAACTCGAATGTGAGATAGTTGACCTACTAACCATAACCTAACACTACATTCAG
>NW_015163657.1:276763-276901 GCF_001447785.1 Gekko japonicus | reverse complement strand
TGTTCTGTGTGACTTCTGATTGTACATATGTGACCCCTGTCCCTGCCAGCTGGCCTATGTGTTTTCCCTGCTGTAATGCCAAAGTAAAACAACTGGAGGATGTGAGGGGGAGAGTATGCTTCGCTGCTAGCTTCTTAC
>NW_015163657.1:243191-276639 GCF_001447785.1 Gekko japonicus | reverse complement strand
TCCAGCGCCCAGCCTGATACGGCCTCCAGCAGGGATGGCAGACCATTTGCCGGTGTGTTAGGTGGTCGGTACACCAACCAAATGGCCAAACTCTCCTCAGCCTCCAGCATCGCACCGACACACTCCATACCCGCGATCTCTACCTGCGGGAGCGCCCTGAAGGAGGAAGCCTCCCGAATGAAAAGCGCCACTCCTCCCCCCCGCCCTCTGGTCCGTGATTGGTGAAGGACCGAGAACCCTGGAGGGGCAAGCTGGTTGAGCGCAACCGTCTCGCCCTCTTTCACCCAGGTCTCGGTCACGCATGCCAGGTCTGCTTGCTGTTCCTGCACGAAGTCCCGCAGGATTTCGGCTTTGTTGTTAATAGACCTGGCATTGCACAGCACCAATGACGGAGGAGGGTTCTGAATCCTGACCCCACTGCTGGCCACCCTCGGGATGAGTCGAAGGCTGGAAGGGCGCCGAGCCATACTACTTCTCTGCGGCCTTCGCACTCGACCTTTCCTCGACCCACCGCCATACCTCCCTCTCCCCAAGAGCACTGGAATTTGTTTCCCATGCATCACTGGCGGGCTCCGCGCAGCTTCAGGCCGCCAACCGATGGCCAGGTCACACATACCAACTACTCCAACTAACAATTAATACGTGCTATTCTGTGCAAAATACAAAACAATTTTACCAGTCTACTAACTGTACTTCTTACTGTTCATGTCGGGGGTCTCCCTACCTACTAATTAATTTAATTTAAGCCCCGGCACTCACACCCAACCTTCGTTCACTCACTCGTACATACACATATAGCACTCATCCCACTCATCCCAGCAGACTCACACCATACACTCTTAGCTCTGACACAGCTATGTTCCTGGGTGCCTGGCAGATTGACCAGGCTCTGACATCGATGTTCTTCTGGATTCCACCAGGTCGTGGGCTATGAGATCTCCCGCCCACATCTGTTTCATTCAGGTAGGGGCCCGTATGTTCCTATCATTCTTTTCTTTCTTTTGTTCATAGGTCAGGTACTTCAGTGTTTCACACATGCCAGCACTTTAAAACTGACAGGATGATGGTTGAGGCCTAACATAGGACTTAGAGTAGATGTACATAGTGATTGGTCCAAAGGCACAGTCTTGCTTCTAAGGATTTCCTTCTACCCCCACCCCCTATGAGATAGGGTTGGAACCTTCTGCCTTTTGCTCTCAGATGTTGTGTGAACAGTTTTTAAAGATCACACAGCAAACCATAAATGGTGGTTTTCTGCTCTATTAATAGGAAATCCTTACCTTAAGGTTTCCACTCCTCCATAGGTACTTTAATGTTTCAGTTAGTCTTAGAAGATCTTAGTTTTTAGTAGTCTGTAAATAAAAATATGCATTTTATCTGTAGTTTATAAAGGAGAGCATTCAGCTATGTGGTGTTCAAATCCACTGGGTTTAGAATATATGAGTATTCTCCTGCATGAATCCTGCATGATCATTTTTTGTGACAGCTATAGGGTAATATGAACCAAGAGTCCAAGGAGCTAGCGAGCAAAATCCTGCCTTGTCCCAAAGCACATGGGGTCCATCAGAGGAGAATGAAAGAATCAATGAAAAATAGTTTACCATACAGAGAGGATCCCTCTTAACTAGCACAAGCCAAATGGTAGCTTAAAAAGGTTAACTTTTTATTGTCCCTCCTAGCAAAATTTCCAGTGGCGTTTTTTAATGGACAAAGAAAATAAAATTAAAAGCCAATTTAGAAAGTTTAGATGGCCAGAAGGTGAGGCATCCAGGGCTCTCTCACCATGGCTGGTTGTCTCTTAGTTCCTGCAGACAAAATTGCAGAATGGGGCCAATGCTTTTTTTTTTTTAAATGGTTAACAATGAGATGACTTCTGATAAGATGGAAAATTTCAGAGAAGTAAAGTGGCCCTGACCTGGGTAGCCCAGACTAGCCTGATCTTGTTGGATCTCAGAAGCTAAGCATGGTTGGCCCTGGTTAGTATTTGGATGGGAAGCCACCAAGGAAGTCCAGGGTCGTGATGCAGAAGCAGGCAATGGCAAACCACCTCTGAATGTCTTTTGCTTTGAAAACTCTACGGGGTCGCCATAAATCGACTGTGACTTGACAGCACTTTCCACCACCAAAGCGGCCCTTTGCACAGAAGAGGAACTACACGTACTGTGAGGAAGTGTGTAACAGAAAGGAAAACTGAATCACAAGCTGCTGTGTCATTTATGGAGTGAAAGAGTGAATCACAAGCTGCTGTGTCACAGAGTGAGAGAGTTCTTTTTTTAAAAAAGTAGACTGCAGCACTGAGGATTGTAATGGCTGCTTCTTTCTGCTGTAGCATTGTAATTCTGTACCTCTGTCTTACTGTGGCTGGAAAGATGGCCACATTAATTCCTAGACAACAGTATTAAATGTCTTATTTCCCCCCACTGCTGAGCAGGAGTGGTTCATTAACCTCTGGAATAGCTTTCTAAATTGGCTTCTAAGAAAAGTGGAATGAAATATTATCTTGGACTTTATTTTTTTTAAAAAGGTTTTGTTTTGAGTCTAAGAAAATCTGCACCATATACTGCTATTCAGTTCTGGTCTAAATGATATACTTAACACATCCGAAGTGGTGGCATGATTCCTGGCAACGAGGGTCAACATTCATTACAAAAATCTCATGCTCAGAGTTCTGAGCCTAGGACCCAGGGGGAAACATGAAATAGCTGGGCATTGTGAGCTTTTGTACATAAGTTGCTTTGTGTGCTGGTCAAGAACATGTGAAGGCACCATGACACAGACTGAGGGCTATGTGTTTGTCTACAAAACTATAGTCTTTCCCAGAGAAATAACTACAGTTCCTATGAGGCAGTGCAGCAATGTACATTGGTCAGTAAGAATCAGCCTACTATCTGGGAAGTCTAGGTTCAGAATCCCCAGTCTACAGAGGAAATGTGCTGGGTGAACTTGGTCTGAACACACACTCTCAGCCTTATCCACTTCACTGGCTTGTTGTTATTCCTCATCTAAATAGTTTACATTGCTTTCCTACTGAGAAGACTGGATTATGTGAGTGAGAAAGGGGGAGAGAACCCAGTACCCAGGAGAGCCCTGGCATAATGAGCTCAACAAAACACACACTGTAACAAGGCACACAAAAGTTCAAACCTTGAATAAAACTTTGTTGGTCTTAAAGTGCTTTGTATGTCTCCCATGTGAGGCAGCTGAGCAAAGCAAGGCAGGCAGAAGGGGAGGAGCCTTAGCCAATGGAGGTGAAGAAAGACTTGCCTTTGTCTCCTGTGAGATTGAGGCAGCCTGGCCAGGAAGCAAGCTCTGACTCGTTCCCTCCCTCCCCCTGGGAGAAGGAGGGGGAGGAGCCTCAGCCAGTGCAGAGAACAGAAGCTTGCCTATCTATTTCTCCTATGCAGTTGAGAGAGACTGGTAAAGCAAGCTGTGATGCAGCAGCAGAATTGGAGAAAGAAGCAGGAGACAGCCAGTTCCTCGTGGGCCAGATAGGAGCCCTCCAAGGGCCTGATCCGGCCCATGGGCTACATTTTGACACCCCCTGCTCTAGAGATTCCACCTACCATAAATCATTGTAAGCTTTATGTAGGAAGTTACAGAAGCATCAGTACTTTCAAGGACAGTTGTAAACTCACATAGCTATTTAGTCCCTGTTCTTTCAGAGATTTTCTCAGTGGTAGAAGATACCAAAAGCCTCATTCCCAGGAGCAGAAAGCAAATGTTCTAAGTTCTGGGGGCTAAAATAGTCACATGAAACATCAAAGAATTCTTGAAATGGTGGGCTCCAGAGGTGGCAAAGTTATCAACTCATCATGCCAAAAGCATGTGGTAGGCCTTTCTGAACAAACTGATAAATCAAATGAAAACAGAAATCAGCCTGTAATGGCTGTATTGTCTATATTGTCTAGATCAATGATATTTGCTCAGTGGCTCAGGGACCACATGTCGTTCTTTGACATGCTGCCTGTGGCTCTTCTGAGCACTGGTCCCCAATGTGATGTCCACTTTCTTGGGCTATTGCCTGATAGGGCTTGTGGTTGTTTTACATCTTGTAACAACCGCTGCCACAGGGACTGAAGGATGGGTATGCTGCAAGCCTTCCTGAGCTGCAGGCCTTGTGCTGAGATGGGAGGTGGAAGTAAATGGCTCTTCCTCTCCAGCTACCATCCCTTCTCTGTAACCTTTGCACTCGCATCCCTGTGCCTGCCAGGATGAAAGCAAGCTGGCTACAGAGAAGATAGTAAAACTTTGATTATTACCCTGGCAGCTACCTGAGAAAAGAGCAAGCTGGCTACAGTGGAATGGTGGCAGTTTCATTCCCCTTTCTCTGTAGCCAGTTGGCCCTCCTCTGGGCACCTTGGCAGTCTCACTCTGTAAGCTGCTGTGCCTTATGCTGAGGGGAGAGCAAGAAGGCAAGAGGGAAACCTTTCAGCTCATTCCAGATACACAAGGACTGGCTAAGGTTCAACAGTGATGGGGAGAGACATTATATTTAATATTAATAATTACATATTATGTTGTTATATGTGTGTTTGGGGTGGAGCATGTCCCTTCTTTGTTTGATGGTAACAAGCACTCCTTTTATTGTGTTTTTTTTAATCCCCCAGTGTTTTATTTTTTGGGTTTTTTTAGATTTCACTTTTTTCTGCAAAACGGGTGTTTTTCAGGTTTGTAGAAAGATCTGTCTTACCTGTTCACAGCTCCACTCACTGTATTTAAGTATCCCTACATTTGGCCAACTTGACTATTCGAATATACAAGTGAGGCGGGATGTGTCTTGCAGGGGGCGGGGGGGGGCCCCCCACCCCCCCCCCCCCCGCTTGCTGAGCCTGGTGCTGCTCCAGGCCCAACCACCTACTGTTGATTCCAGCTGCTGGTGTCTTCTGCTGCTGGGCCCAAAGTGTCTGCCATTTTCCTTCTCCACTGTTAAGTACATTGTCTGTGCAAGCAACACAATTTTATTTGGGGAGGGGTTTAAGCCTCCCTGGCAGAGCTGCGGTGGCTCAAGTGGTTAAGACTGCAGGCTGGAAGGTTGGTAGTTCAGCAGTTCGAGATCCGAGTGCCGCATGATGGAGTGAGCTCCCATTTCTGGTTCCAGCTCCTGCCAACCTAACAGTTCAACAGCAAAAAATTGCAAGTTGATAAATAGGTACCACTTCGGTGGGAAGGTAATCTGACTCTGGGGGGGTGCTCATCTCCATTTCCAAGCCGAAGAGCCAGCGCTGTCCGAAGACTTCTCCATGGTCATGTGGCTGGCATGACTAAATGCCGAGGTGCACAGGATGCTGTTACCTTCCTACCAAAGTGGTACTTATTTATCTACTTGCAGTTTTTTGCTTTTGAACTGCTAGGTTGGCAGGAGCTAGGGCCAGAGATGGGAGCTCACTCCATCACACGGCATTAGGGTCTCAAACTGCCGAGCTTCCAGCCTTCCGGTCTGCAACTCAGCGTCTTAACCTCTAAGCCACTGCAGCTCCTCCCTAAGTATTACTAGACCCATGCAATAGTGTAAATCTGTAAGCTGTAATCAAAAGATCTGTTTACAGATTAAAACAAAAACAAAACAATCAGCCCAAACCCTGCTGTGCTTCAGGAAGAAGTTCTTAATCAGCAAGTCTGGTTATGATTTGAGGAAGCATAACTCTCGCAAGTGTTAAACTTGTTGAATTATTTAATTTTGAATTGAAATCACCACTGCTGGTCTACGTGTATGGGTTGCTTGACCAGGTGCGCAGAGATGCTCTGACTGCACTTGCTGTTTTCTTTTGAATTTTGCCTGTATGTGGTTGTTTAACCTTTATTTTTCCAGCTTGCACTGTTTTGTGCTGAGGCCAGCTTCTCACCTTCTAAGTTCTACTACAAGTTTTTAATCCTTTCTCCTCTGATTAGCAAACTTAAATTACTAACCTGCTCAAGTGAATTTATAGTAGAAGTTCAACATGTCAAATTAAAATTAGGAGCTACGCGTTTTTCACATACATGTACACATTTTTCAAGCCTGTGTGGGAAAAGTCTATTTTATTTCCTCCTTTGAATGATATTTTGGTGAGATCTTTTTGAAGCGGTTGAGATAGAGTGAAGAATTTGAATGGCCAAGAAGAGACTTCTGAATTTTTTTAAAAAGATAAAGTAGTATTTTTTATCCTTCTTCACTTATAGAATCATGTCTTTTAGCAAAATGCAAACCTGTTGAGTTTCATACTTCATAGAATTCCATATTGATTTAATAAGTTTTGGAAGGGAGCTGTATTCGTGAAACAAAAGATTATCATAAGAAACACTCTTCCACTTACAGACATCTTTTCACTGCATATTTTCGTTCCAGGGGGCAGATGATTTCAGCTGATGACTGTGACTTTATTCAAAAATTTGAAAAGAAAAGAAGCCCAGAAGAAAAACAGGAGCTGCTACAAACTGAAGGCCACCAGGTAATATAACATCCCTTGCAAAAAGATGTCCCTTCTAGAAGTTCAGCATTTTATTTTATTTTTTTAATTTTTATTTATTTTATTACTACAAAGACTATAAAAAGGAGGGAAGTGCATGGAGATACTAAAACTAACATGTGAAACTACAAGAATAAAGCAAGGATCATATTATCATCAAAGAAACATATTTGTCTTTCTACAATTTACCAATAAAAAAATAAGAGAATGACACTGAATGCCTTCTTACCATAACATAGCTATCTTAAGCCCTTTTAACCATATATTGGGTACATTATAGCCTATTATTTTTATACAACCAGTAATCTTTCAGAACTGCATTACATTACAAAAAAATTATTATTATCTCCTGTGTTTATTTTTTTTATATTTCAGCTTAACTTTGAGGGTTTTGGGAGCCGCCCCTCCTTTTTCAGAGTCAGAATCTTCTGGAGAGCTACCAGAATTGCTTGAACTGTCCTCAGACTCATGATCACTTTTGTCTTCTACTTGTGTGTTGTCCTCTGTTTTTCCTTTGTCTTTAGCCGCTCCTTGTTGTTCCAAGAAAGTTTTTGCTTTCTGGGCAGAGTCAGTTTTCATCTTTTTGTCGTTATAGTTGAATATAAGTCCTGGGAATGTCCATCTGAAGGGAATGGAGTGATTATGCAGAAAAGAAGTTGAATTTTTGTATTGTCTCAGTTTTCATATCTCAAATGGAATGTCTTTCAAAATCCTTGCTTCCTCGCCTTTAATTTTCAGAGGGTTCCCTGTTGTCGCTTCAGGATTACATCTCTAGTTGATCTTTTGGAGAATTTAACAAATATTTCACCAGGTAGCTTATTTTTCTTAATGAAGTCAGAGTAGGTTCGATAGACTAGGTCAGTATCGTTTCGTAGTACCTAATATCTACCACTGGTGCCAATGCTTCGCTTAATATTTCTTTTAAATTCTCCCCTTTCTGTTCTGGGATTTGCAGCTGGAATAGTCCGGCAAGGTGGGATACAAATAGAAATAATAAATAAATAAATAAAGAACAACTATTTATTTATTTATTTATTTATTTATTTATCGGAGACCCGCTCTTTTTCCATGACCTCCAGTCTCTATTTAACATCATCTGTCTTAGCTTTATCTTGTTTAATATCAACTTGTTTAATAGCTTTATCTGTTTTATCTGCTCTTTTGTCTATTCCCATCAGTTGTTTCTGGAAACAATCAATTTTGTTATTGATGTTAGACATCTGGTCCAGCAGAGGGCACAACGCTGCTTCCATCATATTAGGGAAGTCAGTAACTACTTCTGAATTAAGACTAGAAGTCACTGAATGGGTAGTTCCTGGAGAAGGTCTTTTTTTCAATGCCATTTTCTCTCCTCTTCCCGGCATGTTTACACATGTTAAAATTCGTTTAAACAGACTGAAAGTTCATTGACTTCACTGCGCTTTAGGCTATTTTGTAGCCCCTTTGCTTGATTTAAGATTCTCTTGCAACCATCGCTTTTAATTTCAAACTGCCACTCAAGTACTTCTACTTTTCATGGGGGTGGAGTCCCCCTCTCCACCCCTCCCTCTACGTCAGGTTGATGCTTTAGAGCCGTTTCTCTGTTTTGCCGGCTCAAGTAGCTTAGGGGGGTTTACTTAACTCACAGTTCATTCAGTCGCTTAGTGACTACTTCTAGCTGCAGGAAAATCAGTAACGCTGGATTGGTTGTCCACTTTGTCCGGTGTGTGCTGCTGTGCACCATTTTGGCCTCGCAACAGTGGGACCTCTCGGAGTAAAGAAGTGCCTCAATTCCTTGACCGTCGCCTTGGAAGAGGCACCTTTTGCACCACAGGCTGAGGGCCCCCTACAAGGGCTCAAGGGGGGCTCGGAATCATCCAAGTCCCCTCCCGCCCGCTGCGGGCTGGGGTGCCTGCACCGGAGCTCGATGGGGCACACCCGGTCCATAAGTCGCCGAAACTGGAAACCAGAAGTTCAGCATTTTAGAAGTTTTATCTTGGTTTTACAAGGTTTGCATCCCTGTCAGGTGTTGTCACAGCTGTCTTGTGATGGGCTGCAGTCATTATGAGAGATTTTAATGCATTTCCTTATGAACTAGGGGTAGAGTCCAGGCAATATCATCAGTAAGCCCCAATGCAAGTTAAGCATTTAACCTCAGAGCGAAGTTATAGCTGGCTTTGTGTATTGATGCAAAGTGACACATGGTGGCTACAACTGTAAACACCAATACATATAATAAGATTTATTTAGAAATTTTTAAAATTGCAATTAACTCCAGCTTGTAGGAATCGGTTCATACATATACAGTAGAGGCAGCACCTTGGTATACTTCTGTCATACCTGGGTAGAGCTCCAGCTCAGAGCCCCCTCCCCCCAGCTACCCACTGCCATCAGCAAGGCCAGTAGGAGAAGAGACAGCAGGCAGGCACCTTTCAGTCCCCTGTTCCTCACTTGGACTCCTTCTGGAAGCACTTGTTTCATCATATTTAAACTGATATTGAGATTAGTATTAAAATGATATAAAGCTGCTTTGGGCATCATTGGTTTGGCTGAAAGCAGGGTAAGGCACCAGACATGCTTGATTACCTAGAGGGTTTGGTTCACAAGTTGTCTGCCACTTGCAATCAGCAGAGCTGAATATTTGACAAACTGTTTGTTTGTATTCAAGCACTTACCAAATCTTCTGAGTAGTGCGTAAAAGGTGATGGTGTATGTGCATTCTGATACCACTTTCCTGCATTTTCCTGCTCTGTCTGCCATCGCCATCTGCCCTTGCTGTCTGCTGTCAATGAGGTTCTTTACGTACATAAAACATTTACATCAGTCAGAGAGTGGCTGACAGATGTGAGATTGTCTCTGTCCCTTACAAGTGCCTGGCCCAGTGCGCCTAAGAAAGCCACTGTCAATCTCATCTTTGATTCACTGAGTGAGAACTTTTAAGGTGCTGTCTTATGTAGAGTTACTCCAGCTCAAGTGATTTCAGTGGGTTTAGACTGCAATCACTGTACATAGAATTGCACTCTTAGTGCATTAGTTTGGAGCAGTGCAGCTCCTGGCTGAGGGACTTGATATGAAATTAACCAAAACTTTTTTTCTTTTTTTTTTTTAGCCATAGAGGTATGTACTTTCAGGATATATAGTACAAACAAGAAAGGAAATGAGAGTTAGGGAGCAAGAGAAGAAGAAAAGAAGGATAAATCCTGCCAAATGTGCAGGTTCAAAAAGCAGCCTATGCAGCCTAACTGAGCTTCTTTTCAAAAAGACATCCCGTAATGACCTGGGATATAGTAGACTAACTTCCCAGCTGCCACGCTAACTGCTGCCACTGGGGACATGTAAACCTCCTCTCAGTTTTGTTTGTGAGGAAATTTTCAGGGTGCTCAAAAGAGAGGCAAGACTTGACCGAAAAAGGACATTTCAAACACAATAAGTTCAAATGTCAACAGTGATTTTTCCAATGTTCTTAGCACGCCTATTAAAATATTCATAGTTAATAAAGTAATCACATGTCTGTATCTGTTCCCCACTGCAGGAATGGAGCAAGCTTGTCTTTGAGACTTGCTCTGGTTGCTCCAAAGTAAAGGGGATGATTTTGGCTCAGTGTATCAAGGAGGATAGGGGTCTGTAGTGGGAAGGCAGTAAAAATAAGCTTCTACAAACTCCTTCCGTTCACAGAAGCCCAAGGCCCCAGACTTACCTGGACCCTGTTTGTGTGCCTGGGAAGGGGAAAAGAGTGAGGCAATGCAGTTTTTGGTCCTTGTTGGGGCTGGTGACACGGTGGGTAATGGCCGGGGAGACCTCAGCCCCTGCACAGGTTTCCCTCGGCTCCCTCCCCCCTGCTAATCAGGCTGTGCCTGGCTTGGCTGGGGGCAGAACCTGTGCCAGTGGGCTGTGCAGAAGGAGTCTTCCTTCTGGTCTGCCCTGCCATGCCACCAGTGTCAGTCAGCCTCATGAATTTCCCCACCTGTCCCTTCCTCTGTTTCATAGTGTTTCGGGGTATTGCGCAGAGTTTTCCCTGTATAATCCATGTTTGCTTTATTGTGTTATTCTTTTCCTCCGTAACAGCTGTGTTGGGTGGTATCAACATGGGGCCTGATCCATTTTGGGGGGGAAGGTGGCCTGCATGCCTGCTTCCCCCATCTTGGGGATCCCCTAAAGGGATTTTGGGGTGACGGCTTATGGGGACATGCCCAGCTCGGCGGCTGCCAAGGCACCCTTACCTTCAAGTGACATGGGAGACCATGCAGTGGCTTATGCCGATGTGGAATCCTACATCCTGCCATCCCACAGTATCCCCTGGGTTCAGTTGGAGTATTTCGGCTGGCAGGCGGGTTGCTCCATGCTGGGCCAAGGCTCTGACAGCTGTTTTAGTCGATAAAGTTGTGGCTATTTTCAATCCAGAAATTTGTCCTTGGCCATTGCATGTTCTTGTGGGTGTGTGTGTGTGTGTGTGTGTGTGTGTGCCACGCTGTCTCCTCACCCCTTCAGCACTGGGGCTACAAGTCTGGAGCCAGCCTGTTTTACAGAAGTGTGTGCTCTTATCTCTTCCTTCCTGCACTGTCTTGTGGAAAGCAGAGGAGAAACAGGGAATGACCCTAACTTACTTTCTCACTCTGTTTACTTAAGAAACTACCTGTATGTTTAGTTTCATTGGAGGCATTCAGCAGACAGAGCTGCCTTGGGAATTCTGGTTGTGTAAAACTTCTTATCTTTAGTCTGCAGGACAAGAATTCAACACTGTATGCTCCTTGGTTCTCTTCCCCATCACCCACCCCCAGAGTATAAATCAAGCAGCCCTTGTTACTACTCAGTGTGCATTCCACTGAAAGAACTAATCAAATGGAGCATGCAGTAGTCATGTGTTTGGAAGGAAGTCCCCACTATATTCAATACTTGTAAAAGGTAAAGGTTTCCCTTGCTCGAAAGCCAGTCGAATCCGACTCTAGGGTTGCGGTGCTCATCTCTGTTTCAAAGCTGAAGAGCCAGCGCTGTCCGAAGACGTTTCCGTGGTCATGTGGCCAGCATGACTAACCACCAAGGCGCACGGAACGCTGTTACCTTCCCACCGAAGTGGTACCTATTTATCTACTTGCAATTTCTTGCTTTCGAACTGCTAGGTTGGCAGGAGCTGGAACTAGAGACGGGAGCTCACTCCATCATGCGGCACCCGGGTCTTGAACTGCTGAACTACTGACCTTCCACAGCCTGCAGTTCAGCGTCTTAACCACTTGAGCCACCGCAGCTCCTTCAATACTTGTACTGAAGTACAATACTTAAGGTTTTAAAAGATTTTGACACTTAAAGCTCTGAATGGCACAGGTCCAAAGTAACTGAAGGACCATATTCTCAAGTATGAACCTCCCCAGGATCTGAGTTTAGCTGGTGGATCCATGCTGAGAGACCTACTTACAACAGGATGTAAGGCTAGCAAGGCTCTGGGGGAGAACTTGTTCTGTTTGTAACGATATGAGCTTATGTTTGTATTTCTGTATAGTGGTGATGCTGCTTATGTGTGTCTCTAGCATGAATACCTATGCAATATGTATTCAGGGATTGCTGTATGTTGTGTGTTGCTTTGTTCTGCATCTCATGCTTGCCTAGAAATAGGCTGGCCTGGGCCTGCCGTTGCACATACGGACCATGTGCGTCCCTGGAATGTATCCCATGACTCTTTGGGATGGAGAAGACACCGCGCCATTGCACCCACTTGGAGAGCTATGGAAAATCCCCAGCGAACCCCGGCATTCTTGGAATGGAAAGAGCAAGTGACCCTACTCCCTTAATCTGGTTTGGAGATCTAAAGACAATAGCGTTTATGGCTTTGGAGCAGGAACCAGATCTGCAAATCAAGAGGTGTCCATGGGAACGGAAGATTCACACCTTGCCAAAAGGCACCTTTGATGTAGGAGTAGGATCTGCATATTGCCACCACCCCTTAGGAGAGCGTCATCCCCTTCGTCATCCCCTCGTCACCCCCTCTTCATCCAGTAGTGATAGTTTAGAGGACGGGTTTGATAGTTTATGGCTGGATAGCACATGCCCCAAAAAGAGTTTATTTAAGGAGAAACTCTCCTTTGTCTCTCTGGTTAACCCACCCTTCCCATAGCAGTGCACTAAGGTGCTACAAGTGACTCTACTACTTAAGTTCTCCGGGAGTCGCGACCCAGAGAGCTCACACGTGGTTTGGCTGGTCCTACCTGTGTGCCTTGGAGTTCACAAGCTGCTGCATTTCGGCTGCCCAGCGTTCCAAGGAGGGGAGTTCTTCCTCAGCTGGACCTCAGATGAGTATAGCCGTGCCCCATTGTGTCTTCCCCATTTTGATGCTTTTGTTATTTTCTATGCTGTAATTGTTCTAATGTACTATTGTAACTAAGGAGCTTGTATGAATTTGTGTGATTCCGATTTTGTATGCCTGATGAAAAACCTTTAGTAAAGACAACATTTATTTAAGGACTAGCGTGTTGTCTCACTTCCTGGGATATAGCCGAGCGTCTCATTCGCCATCCGACCTCTGTATAGACTGGTATAGAACTTACGCACAGCCACAAACACCCAATTTTCCTTGGTAGATAACTTGGATTGGGTCTCCAGGAATTTCCTGGAGAAGTTGGCATAACATGTTGCAACCATCAGGCACTGAAAATCCCATAAGCATGGTTAGGTACATCTCTTTCTGTTCAAATTCCAGGAACTGATTCTAGGAACTGTTGGCATTTCTAACAACAACTGTTTAAAAATATTTATTGCTGCTGTTCTTGACCTGGCTGTTTTCTTATTGCTTTAGATTGTGTGTTTTGGTTGTAGAGATTATATCTTTTTAGTGCTTTGATATTTTTATGTAATTTTGCTTGTATCTGACTTGGATGATATTACAGTAGAAAAGCAGGGTATAAATCACAGTAAATAAGTACTGAAGTCAAACAAGTTCAGACTTTTAAAAATGTTTTCTGTGCTGCCTGTGTTTTCGAAATTGTATGGTAAAATGAGAATGAAAACAGTTGCTAATACTTTAATTTCTTGAAATACCTTTTTCTAGTGTGCTAAAACATTCATAAACCTGATGACTCATATCTCCAAGGAACAGACAGTTCAGTACATTCTAACTATGGTTGATGATATGCTGCAGGTAAGTTAATTAACCTTTTTAAACATTTAACTCTTGATATGTGGGTGTCTTATTTCAACGTAGGCGGCTTTCTTGCTCTCTGCTTAATTTTGTCTTAAAAGGCTGGATGCTACCTGGCAAGCAACCTTATTTGATTTTAATGGGATTGTGCTCTCTGCTGATGTTTCTGAATGTTGCATAGCAGCAGTGGAATATACTTTTTGTGAACAACTGCTGCTGGTTTCTACTTCCACAGCATGTTGTGTATGGATCTGTATTTTACTATTGGCCCATGTACAAAAATATGTAGAATATACTAGTAGTATAATCAGTGAAGTAAGGTTACATTTACAGCTAC
Organism: Gekko japonicus; assembly: GCF_001447785.1. Taxonomy (NCBI): domain Eukaryota; kingdom Metazoa; phylum Chordata; class Lepidosauria; order Squamata; family Gekkonidae; genus Gekko; species Gekko japonicus. Next base: position 262,751 of record NW_015163657.1, on the reverse strand, counting down.
AAATAAGAATGGGTCAAACTGTTAATAAATGAAATGAGTCAACCTAATTTCTTTTGTACAAAATGATGTGTATCTATTCACGTGTTAGAAGTTACAGTCCATTGCACAGAATACCACAAACATTTCAAGGCTAAACTTTAGTATGTAGTATACATTGTTATTATAGCATTAATACAATCTATATATATAATAGACAAGTTGCCCCTTCCGTGCGGATATCTAAATCTGCACATCGGGGGCACTTGGGGGTCAGAGATTTTCCTGCACACTTGGAGTAGTCCCCAGGTGTGCAGAAAAATCTAAAAAGTTGAAAAAAATATACGGGGGATATTTAAATCCCCCCCAAAAGTAAAAGCATTCCCTGCGCATGTGCAGAGAACGCTCTGGCTGTTGGGGGGGAGGCTCGGCGGGCCCGGCGGCTGGGAGCCTCTTGGGCTTTGCCAACAGTGCCGGTGTGGGGGGCAGGGGAGAAGGATTGGTGGGCCCAGCAGCTGGGAGCCATGCAGGCCTTGCCATCGGTGCCGGGGGGTGGGGTGGGGGGGAGAAGGATTGACTGGCCCGGGCCTGGCCGTCGGTGCTGGGGGGGGGGAGGAGAGAAGGCTCACCTGTGGCTGCCTTCTTCTCCTCCACGTGGAGCTCCTTCTCCCCCCCACAAGTATCACGGGTCCCCGCTTTTTGTGTATAATAATAGGTAAAGGTTTCCCTTGCTCGAAAGCCAGTCGAATCCGACTCTAGGGTTGTGGTGCTCATCTCCGTTTCAAAGCCGAAGAGCCAGCGTTGTCCGAAGACGTTTCCGTGGTCATGTGGCTGGCATGACTAAACACCGAGGCGCACGGAACGCTGTTACCTTCCCACCGAAGTGGTACCTATTTATCTATTTGCAATTTCTTGCTTTCGAACTGCATAGTCAAATGCATATTATTAAGCTGTGATATTCCAAGTATCCATTTGCCCCAGGAACCTAATTTGAAGTATATAATACAAGTTAAATGTTTATGGAAGCAACTGAATGACCTGACCTGCTTGCATTGTACATGCTTATTGTAATCTTTAGTTTTGGTTACTGTAATGTGCTTTGCACAGAGTGGCCTTTGTTCAGAAACTTTTTCTGGTCTAGAATTTAGCAGCCTGAGTGATGATGTGAACTAGCTGGAGGAACCGGCTATACTTGTCTTCATGAAGCTACACTGGTGTCCTGATAAATTCTGGGTACAGTTCAAATTACTGCTGTTAATCAAATCCCAGGTCTTTTATAGGGCATCAAGATACTCTGAATGCCATCTGTACACCTGTTCCTTTAAAAAAAAAAAGCCTTCAGAGGAGCATTTGGCAGGCATTCTCTGTAACTGGAAAAATATTTCTGGGAGCAAACTGGCTTTATGTACATCATAAACACTGTTCTTTTTAGGAAGGTTTTTAAGGCTGAGTTACATTGATGATTAAAAACTTCCTATAAAGCATCATTTTTGCACTGGAGTTAGATTTGTAGATATTGTTATGAAATTGTTGCTAGTTCTCATCATGTGTTTCATTTCATTTCATTTGGCTGGTCTAGAAAATAAAAGCACCACCCTGATCAACAATTATGTTTTGTTTGACTATTTTATATTGCCCTATATTTGTAAGCTGTTTTGAAATCTAGGTAAGAATTCAAAATTACTGTTGGCTCCAAGCAGCATTTTGGCTGTTTAAAAAAAGGGAGGAGAAGGGTCCCCTGAGACCCCCAAGTAGGCCATGCTGGAGACCATGTGACCTACGTAGACCAAAGACATGTGGGATGGAGTTTGTAGCATTGAGAGGAATTAGGTGAGGTTGTTTGAAAAAACTGGCTGGATCCAACCCTAAGTATCCATTTCATACTTTAAGGATGTGACGGGCTACAGACTTAAATCTACCTGTAGATCCAGCTTCATGTAGAAGAGTATTAACAAGTACAAATGGGTTGAGGAAAGTAGCAGCAGTTTGCAGCATGGGGCACGGACAGTTGTTTGTCACTCTTTTTAAAACAAACCCCATATTTCTTGACTTGGGCAATTATATACAGATAGGGCTGATATTGTTAGAAATTAGTTGCATTACCTGTATTAATAAGCAATTCATTCTTTTTTTTTAAGAAGCTGTACTACCATAAGTATTATTTCCTAGTACTTTAAGTGGGAAGAACACTGTACAATCCTTCATGGCCTATCCCCTCAGTTGAAGGTCACTGTTATATGAGTCACCAGTTGCACCTGGTCAATTAATGTACCGATGGAGGAGCCTCCCAGAGGGCTCCACAGGCTCTGGCTCTTCATTAGGACATACTAGCTGTGCTTCAGAACTGCTTAAAATGTCACTGAGTAATAGTTTCTTAAGCCAGTTAGTTAATTTGCAACACAGTCAATTGACTGAAAGCTCTTAAATAGTAATCTGTCCTCTGAACTAGTAAATTAGTTAAGTCTGTGATTGCTCCTTCCTGTTTTCCATGTATCGTCATGTTTCCTCACATAAATAACATTGGCTGCAATCCTAAGTAAACTTACTAGGCAGGTAAGTCAGACTGAATTCAATGGCATTTACTTCTGAATTTACACTGCACTTGTTGTTTGGAGGGGATGGCAAATGTGCAGAGGGTAGCCTGGGACAGTTGGGACTCCATAGTCAGGAGTCTGCTGCATGTTTAAAGTTGTGCTTCTCCCTTTTGATGGATATGCCTAGAACGTGTTTGCATAAAATGTGAACTATCCCTAACTGATTTCACAGTACTCCCCTTGACCTAAATGTATATGCAGCCCTGTAGCCAAGGATGTTTTTGGAGGGGGGCACTGGGGGGCAGCCATTAAATCTCTTTCTGTATAGTTGAGCAAGGGGAACAGCCCACCCACCGGCCACTTTTCCTCTCCCTGCCCACTTCTGTTTCCTGCCCCTGCCCTGCCCCGCCCCTCTTCCCCGCCATGGCTGGTGATCCCCCCTTTCTGCTCCCGGGCTGCCTTCCAGCTCCCCCCTGCAGCCACCCTGTCCCACCCTCGTGCCACACCAGCTCATGTCACCTGGTGGAGGGCCTGAGTGCTCCCCTTTGTGCCTGGAGCAGTCCCAGCCTCCGCTGCTGCAGCACGCTGAAGGTGGAGGAGCGCCCAGCTGAGGAGGGGATAGAAGCCCATGGGGCTGCACTTGTTTGGCGACCGTTTTTGTGCTGGCAGCAGCAGCTGCTGCTTTTGTCCAGGCTGTGGGAAGAGCGAAGCCCCCTGGCTGGAAGGACCTGGCTGGACAGCCAGAAGGAAGCGCAACCGGCAGGAAGTGTGGGGATGCTGCAAATTGGATAGGGGGTGCTGCCTCAGTGTCCTACCACTGGCTATGGGCCTGTGTGTATGTCTGTATGAGAAAACCAGTTCTTGCTGTTTGGAAACTATTTTTTTCTAACAGAAGCATCTTCTTATGCATTTAAAGTAAATTGTTATGAGTAGTGGAAAATCACTTAAAATTTACTCTAATACTTTAGACTAAATTCTTGATGTGAATCAGCATGCTTAACAGGAGGATCTGGGATAGTATAAGAGCATGTACAGGCCGATTTTAATACTCAAATAACTACCTAACATGTTAGGTTTGTTCTAGACAAGAAAGCCAACACTGATGTTTAGGCTATGGATCTTCTGAGATGTTGGGTGTCCTGCCCAGATCAGGAATCCTACCCTGAAGCAGGACATAAGAAAACCTTTCAGAATCACACCAAGGTCCATTTAATCCAGTGTCCTGTTTCCCCAGCATTCAGTTAGATGCCTGTGGGAGTCTTGCAACCAGGGCCACAGAGAGGGTAACCTTTTCTAGCATTTGCTGTATGCTGCCATGGGATGGGCGTGCAGGTCACTGCACAGCGGCTTGAAGAGAGTCTTCAGTCAGTCCTTCTGTCTTGGGGATTAAATCCTGCTGACCAAAGGAAACCAGTGTTTTATTTCATGTGCTTGTCCCATGCATGTATCGTAATACTTCACACCTTTCTCTCAGTCATACCTGCCTCTCATCATCAGCAGGTTCTCCCTATTTATTTTGGTGTGGTACATGACTGACAAGGAGAGCTTAACGTCATCTTTTATAGGACAGCTTGAAAAGCATTAATACCTTTAGCAAGTGTTGCCTGGAATATTTTCTGTAGGTTAAACACACCTCTCTAGTCTTTCATGATATGGAATTTTCTCCAAACCTAAGATCATTTTCCCCCTCTGCTCTATTTTCCTGGCTTTTTCTTGAGATGAGAGGATGGAAGGCACTACTCCAGCACTCCAGTCAGTCCATACCATGGAGAGGAGGCGAATAATTTCCCTAATTTAATTTGAGTTTTTCTATCAATGTAACTCAATAGGATGCTTGTCTATGAGTCAGAAGCATAGTCTGTTGCCCAGAGGACGACTGCCTTCCCCGATGAGCTCCAGATCCTCCCCTCCCCCATGAACACTGCTGCTTGCTAGGCAGGCGTTCTTCAGGGGACCTTTGTCACTCCGTTTGCTTTTGTGCCGGTACCTGGCCTTGTATGCCTTTATTAAATAATCCTCTAGTTATGCTACTTTCCCCAATTTTCTTTATCAGTTTGAAACCCTTTGCAGTACTTGGTAATCTCCCGTAGTCTGGTAACAGCTGCACACTTCTCTGTCTTATCCTTACAGGAAAATCATCAACGTGTTAGTATTTTCTTTGACTATGCAAAACGAGGCAAGAATACTGCGTGGTCCTACTTCCTGCCCATGTTGAACCGTCAAGATCTTTTCACAGTGCATATGGTAAGGTTCCCATTGGTCAAGCAACCTGAATTTGGGAGGAGGAAGGAGACTTTTGAAAGGCAGCTCCTTACACTGTTGGAGGGCGTGGAGCGTTAAAGCCGCACAGGAAGTCTCTGGTCTGCAGTGCTGCAAAACTGTAAAGCTGGTTCTGTCAGTCCTTGAGAATACAGCTAAGGGTTGTATTGAAAGAATCCTCTGACACCACAACTCCAGTTTCCAAGGAAAGAGAAGAGAAGCCTTCTCAGCGCCTTCTCACCATTTATGACTATAAATGAACAAGTCCCAATTATATTGGTGAAAGAGATGCCGTGGCTGATAGATAGGCTACTTAGTTCTATTCTTAAAGGCTTGTCACCGTTGAACTTGCTGTCAGGGAAGTTCCCAGGCTACTCCTCTGACCATGCAGTCCACTGAGTGGGAGAAGGCAGGGACTGCTCACCACGCCATTTTCTCATAGGCCGTGCAGGTCAATTTGCTTTTAAATGTGTCAGCCTTTTGGTCCAAAAATATGGAGGACTAAACCTTGACATTCGTTTTATGTTTTAAAACTAAACCTTGATGATCTATGTTTTAACATTGCCCTTTAGCTGAAGTGTGTATCAGGATTCTTTACTTCAGTGTCTGCAGCTGTGCGAGGCTGAAGTTTTTATTTTCTGCATTGTCTTTCAGGCAGCCAGAATTATTGCTAAATTGGCAGCTTGGGGAAGAGAACTGATGGAAGGCAGTGACTTAAATTACTACTTCAATTGGATTAAAACCCAGCTGAGTTCACAGGTAGATAATAATAATGTAGTGGTTTTGTAAATTTTTTTGTACTAAAAACCAGACTGCTAGGATTTAACCTCAATAACAGTGGCATCCTAAACAGAGCCACACCCTTCTAAGTTTGCTGAAGTCTGTCAGCTTCGAAGGCTGCAACTGTGCTTTGGATGGCGGCGTCAAGGGCATATTCAATGAGAAATTCTACCGAACGGACTCGATAGAGCTTAACGGAGCTTGCAAAGAAGACCTTCCTGTTGGACTGATCACTTAATTGTTTTGAGTTCAAATCAAAATGGTTAAACTATGGTATTATGTGAGAATCATAATTTGCATACCTTTAATTACTGAAAAAATTCTAATAGTGTATAATGCATTGTCACGACTCAGGTGGGGTGTCACCTGACGCTGCCACCCCTCTGGATTTAGGTTCCCTTGAGAAGGCCCAGAGTACCCTCCCAAGACCTTCAGACCTCCCTTTTGGCCAAATAATAGGCGTGAGGACCAGTGTTCCCTCTAAGCTGAGTTAGTGTGAGCTAGCTCACAGTTTTTTAGCCTCCGGCTCACACATTTTTGTCTTAGCTCAGGAGAGGTGGCTCCAGAGCAAACTGATTTATGCAGGAGCCAAATGGCTCGCTCACAACTTTAATGCCAGCAGCTCACAAAGTAGAATTTTTGCTCACAAGGCTCCACAGCTTAGAGGGAATATTGGTGAGGACCAGGCAGAGTGAAACAAGAAAAAGGTTTATTTTATAGGAGGTCAAACAACAAGGTGGAGAATAATAACAGTAAGTGGGTGAAAAGAAAAGAAATCAAATGCCCTAACGCGTCTAAATATACACTGTCCCTAGCTCACTATCTCAAGTGGCCTTACACTACTCACCCTGTCCTCAGGATGAGGGTCTCTCCCCTGCAGCAGCCTGCCTTCCGGCTCTGCCCTCTGGAAGAAAGAACAACTCTTCCTGCTGCTCCAGAACTTTTATTCCAAGCCCTCCTCTTTTCCTATCGGTCCATTTTGGCTCCAAAACCTCCCAGGGGCTTCTGGGAGTTGTAGGCCCAGCCTCACCTACTTCTAGCCTCACCTACTAGGCTCTCGGGCCTAGTAGGCCTCTGGTAGCACAGCCCAGATCATGACATGCATTAGTAGAGCCAGTGTGGTTAGAGCTGAGCACCTGAGAATCCCAGTGCAACTCCAGGTTGTATCCCATAGCTAATTCAGAATCACTATGCCAAGACAACATGCTTGGAACCACCATGTCGATCACCTGATATGTGATTCCAGTGTATTGAGATGGTGCTGCTGTTAGGTATTGATGGCAAAAATGCTCCGTCTTTTTGTGTATCTGTTCAGGTGTGCATGTAGTATTATACATGAGGGATTATCTCCTAGTGTACTTCACTGAGAATCTTTAGAACCTAACTTTTCCCCTTATATACTAGAAACTACGTGGTATTGGAAGTGCTAATGAACCTGGAACTGATGTAAGTATCGTACGTATTTTGATAAGTTCCTGTTGAAATATTGTTTGTGGGCAGTTTTGTGAATAGTGGACACTGATGCTGGGAATGTTCTTAAGGAACCCGTATTTAAATATATATTCAGAGGTCTTGCATTTGAAGTAGCCTTTTTCACAGATCAAATCAAGGTTTGGTCTCTGTGAAATCAAATGGCTTTCTCCTAAGACCAACTATCTGAACAGTAAACACCTGGTTGTTTTCAGGGTGAACCAGGTGATCCGTGGGGCAGCATGGCGACTCTGCCAGTGGTGGGATGCAGCCTTTTGCTTGAGTACATCAGGACAAAATAAGTGTGCTCCCCATGTTAAGGCAAGGAAAGAGCCTAGCACTAGGTAGATGTAGGAGTGTGTTAATGATTATAGCTTAGTCTATAGCTCATAAGTATACTTACACAAAAGTCCCACAGTTCAGCGAGACTCTGGGAGTATATTGTGGATTGCAGTATTAAATCCTTTGTAGTAAAGAGAATGTGGGATTTGATGAGAGTAGTATCCTGGGGTGCTGTTGAGAGGCACTTATCCATGGGTATTCCTATGCACTCCAGTAACTCGTGAACTGGGATTAAGTAGCACTTGAAGGGCACGCTCAGAGAAAGCTGAGAGTCTCATAACTCTCCCAAGAGGGTAGAAAGCACACTGATGTATATGTTGTAGTGAATGTCCAAACTGTGAAATCCACTTAAAGAGCTGTTGTCAACCCCCTTGAGCTTTTTATGAACATCCAGAAATACACAGCTTGGCCACTGGCCACAGGCAATTGGCTCACAAGCGCTTGTCGACATTCATGGGTGAAACGCTGTAATTTTGGCCCTGCACCACATGCATGTGGCATTGATAGCATTTTAAAGGATCGTACCATACCTGCTCTGGAGTTTGCTTAATGAAGCAAACTACAGAGCACGGCAGAAGACAGGAGGGCCTGGCGTGATGTGGTCCATGGGGTCGCGAAGAGTCAGACTGGACTGTGCGACTCAACAACAACAACAACAACAATACCTGCAATGAAAAGGGTGAGGTTATGGGTATAAATATGCTTTACTCTTTGTGAAATTTTAAATTTTGTTTGGTCTGCATTTTCTTAGACTGGGGATGTAGATGTGATATTTTTCTTTTCCTTTTAGTTCCTATCTGAGAATGAGATGAAGATCAAACGGTGTTTTTTTTGTGATCTTTGGCTGTCCCTACAGGTTTTTCCTGTACTTGTCCCATAAAACTGTACCTTGATTCTTTTTATCAGAGTGCAGATCACATAGTCTGTCTTAAAGAGCATGGCAGAAACAGTACTAATGTTTAAAAGGCAAACTCTCTGATTATTCACTGTAGTTAATGAAAGGGGGGATGTTATACGAGTGCTGTGAAGAATGTAAGAGTCATGTTTATGCAAATCTTGCATTTCATAAAAACTACTCTTTCAGCATTGAATTCACTTGTCAGGTACATGCTTACTGTAATGGTTATGGATCAGTAGTTCTAAAAAGCTAAAAATACCAAGGCTGCATTCAGTGACATGCCTTTCGTCTCAAAACTGTAGTACTCAGAGTTGCCACTAGGTGTCTCCAAGAAATAAAAACATTCAAATCAAACTCAAGCAGCTTAATTTGTTCTTGGAATGGGGGGTAGGGTCATGGCTCATGACTAGTAATATTATTATTGGATCATTCATCCTTGGATCATCCTTTTTTTCTCCGCCTTTCCTCTGGTAAAGAAACTGCTGGCTTATATTTCACACCTGGGTTAAAAAGAACACCTCTGAGCTGTAAGGGCGGGATCTTTGACAAAGTGGCAAAGCACCACTATAAGTTTGGAATACTGACTTGAGTGAAAACAAAACTAGAGCTTACCAAGGTTAGTAATCCAAAGAACTTTGGAAAATCAGCAAGTTCAAGCAGGCCAAATAATAGGAGTAAGAATTGGGATGCTGTCACTTGGCTTCCAAGCCATGAACTAATGGTAAAACAAACACCGATGTCACACTTCACATGACTTGAAAGTTCAAGGATCCTATGAAAGCTGTATAGGAATATTACCTTTGTGAGAGGGTGCATTAATAGTAGCAATTCTGTAATAGTTCTGGGGAATGTGTGTTTCATAATACAAACGTGGCCTCACAGATCAGTCTCTGGTTTGCGTATTTGGAATCTTTGCCAGTGATTTGTAAAGCAGATGCTCTTATATCTTGCTTCTGAAAATGAAGCATTACCTATCAAATCATGTGTCCTTAGGTGCATGTTTTTATTCTTATTGTCCATGGTATATTTTTCATTAAATTTTTATAAAACAGGCTGACCTGGGAAAGGGTTTTTTGAAGAGAACAAAGGGTTAGATCCTACCAGCTTTTCCACAGTCTCCCCCTGCTTCGTCCTGTGTGGCTCTTGACCAATGGGTTCCACATTCCCTGGCAGGAAGAAAAAAAAGAAGGAGCTTACCTTCCATCTTTTGCCAGCAAAAAACTGGCAGGATCTAACAGGGGGGAAAAATCCTGTAAAATTATTCAAGCTTGGATGTGGCATTGATCTCATCCTGCTTTCTGAGGTGTTCAGAATGTATCACACTCTTAGGAATACACTTCAGTCCGTGCTAGGTAACTTTCTTTTGAAGCACTATCTGCTACCAGCTTAAGCTAGAGCACTGATAAATAAGATGATTAATGGCTTGACTGCATGACTTGGTAAACAAGATTGAGGATGCTTTTTGCAATAGCGGCTGGATCCAACTGTGGCAAAACATCAGGCACTGGCAATGATGGGCTCATTTTATATTCCCATGAAGGAGGCATAGACATCTGCCTGCAGGGCTCTTAACTGTTCTCTCTCTCTCTCTCTCTCTTGGCAGGATGGCATAGTAAATTAGGAGTTCTTACAGTATTTTATAATCTTTCGTTTAGAGCTCACAATATGTTCAATGTGTTGCTGGATGCCTGCAGCTGATGCTCAGGGTCAATGAATACCGTTTTGCATGGGTGGAATCTGATGGGGTGAACTGGTGAGTATGTGAGGCACAGGAAAACTTAAACTTCTTATATATGAACAGCATGTTTTCTGAGGGCTGATGGTGCATCAGACTGTTTTGTTTGGCTTGTTTTTAATTCCTCAGAAGCACGTTTACATTGATATCCTAAACCAATGTAAGACTCATGTCTCTCATTCTGGGGGTTACAATTGTCACAATCTATGTCTCCTCTAACAGCCCGCTCACTCCCTTCCACCTGCTCTTTGGCTTGACATCTGAGCCAGGCATTGTGGGGAAATTTTTACCTAGTTTTGGCTTCTCCTGTCCTGTTGGATCAGATCTAGGGTGGCAACCATCACCAGAGAGATTCTATTCTTGGAAGATAAAACAGGCTACCTAGAGTTAACTCACACTTCTCTGAATATCCTCCAATTTTTCTTGGTTGTGGGATGGGTCAGTCTCTGCCCCTCTCTGAATCAGCTTGCTGAGGCTCATCTCCCCTGTGTCGTGTGGACATGACAAAGGGGTACATTGCTGTGTGCCTCTGTTTCTGTGATTGCAGACTGGAGAGTATTCCCTGGTACAGACCAATGACAATCCATTTCTGGCCCTCATTCCGCCCATTTGGGGCAATTTGTCACTGTGCAAAAGCATGGTCTTCCATCAGAAGAAAGGTGACAACTTAGGGGGTGCTTATTCATTTTATTTAGTTTAGTGGATGGTGCACGGCCTGACTGGATTTCCCAAGTCATGCATCGCCCTAAAGCTGCCACTCTGCCCCTTTATTGCAGCTGGGGATCTGATGACACCTTCAGGCAAATGAGCATTTATTATTTTAGCATCAGAGTGACCATCATTCATAGCAATAGTTCTGTATGGGAACTAGAGGTCTTGAACAGAACTTTCAGTAGCCTCACCAGAAAATAAACAGTCCCATTACTGGAAGCTATGATAATTTTAGGAACTGTATGTAGCTCACATACAACTTCTTCTGCAGTCACAGATACAAAAACTTGCATTCTTGTGCATTTATTAGAGGATATAAGTCATTCAATTGACTTACTTTTGAGTAAATGCTTAAGATTGCACAGCAGATAAATTATGTGCTACGTAGGAAAACTGTTGTTTCTAAACCCTTTTCTAACACAAGACTGGAGTGCAACATAGAAGTTTATTGCCAGTTTCAGAGCTTCTGTTTTCCCACTAGCTGTGTGTTGAAAGCACATTAACATAAAACCTTGAAATAGAACCATCTTATTTAAGTTGCGATTCGTGTGGAAATTTCAGATCTGTATAATCCTGGAGCAGCTGCAGTCCCTCCAGAATTTCCCGTATCAGTCCAGATTGAGTGATCATCTACCATTTGGCTTTGTTTAGAGTCTGTCTCCTGAATCATAAGGGAACATTTTCACAAGTGCGCCGAGTCTGGATGTGGACATTTCAGTACTCAATAAACTAGTACTCATGACTGAAGTGTTTCCAAATGGCCTTAGAGAAAGAACAGCTTTACCCTTTGTGATATTTTAGTCTTTTGGAGTTTTTTTTTGTGGTAAGTGGCGTTATAACAGGGTGCTGGGAACGCGGATGCTTAAAGTCACAAATGCAAAGTGTTCTCTTCTGCTGAGTGAAATGTTTTCATGTGACCTTTCCCCCCCTCCAGTATCATGGGCGTGCTGAGTAACAAATGTGGTTTCCAACTCCAGTATCAGATGATCTTCTCTATCTGGCTGTTGGCATTTAGTCCTCAAATGTGTGAATATTTGCGACGTTATAATATTGTCCCAGTCCTGTCAGACATTCTCCAGGAGTCTGTGAAAGAGAAAGTAACCAGGATCATCCTTGCAGCATTCCGGGTGAGTTCCAGGTGTGGACTAGAAAGCCTTTATACAGAAAAAGTTCTTGCTGTGGAAGGAAAGCCAGGAGAGGGGGCTGTAGCTCAGTGGTAGAATGCATATTTTGTATGCAAAAGGCCTACATTCAATCCCTCACACCTCCAGTTAAAGGATCTCAAATAGCAGGTATGGAGATGGACATTTCTCTTCCTGAGACTTTTGAGAGCTGCTGTCAGTCAGAACAGATTATCCTGAACTGGACGGACCAATAGTGTCACTCAGTATAAAATCATTTCATGCTTCCATGAGCACTGTTCCATAGTTTGTCACCTGTCCCACATTTCAGAAATGTGGACAAGGCCCTTGCCCGGTGGGGCTTGTGCTTGGCATGTGGTTCCCCCCTTTAAATGGCAGCTGCCAGAAGAATGGGTAAGCAGCAAACTTCCCTGAGGTGCAGAATTCATGCCAGGGATGGAAGTAAATGTGGATTCTTTGGTTGATGGTAACTGCACATTTGGTTCTCCACAAGCTGTGGAGTGAGCACCATTGTACTAATACATGTCTTCTTGAGCTTGATAATTGAAATAGTAAAAAAAAAAGTGTTACAGGTAGTATCTTGAAGAGTGGTCTCCTCTGCTAGAATTGAAGTCCACCATCCTATCTCAGCTCCTTCCACCTATTTGCACATCTTCTTTTGGTAGTTTGTCTTAAAGTATGCTAGTTGGAAGTGATTGGGGAAATTCCCACGTATAGTGCCCTTTGATTGTGTTAGTGCAGGGAAGTTAAGAAGTCTTCTTCAATTATGGTAGTCAGGGTTTTTCATGAAGACATTTTATTACTTGTTGTCTTTCCAGAATCTTCTAGAAAAGTCTACTGAAAGAGAAACCCGCCAGGAGTATGCTCTTGCTATGATCCAGTGCAAAGTTCTAAAGCAGCTGGAGAACTTGGAGCAACAGAAATATGATGATGAAGATATAAGTGAGGATATCAAGTTTCTACTGGAGAAGCTGGGGGAGAGTGTCCAGGACCTCAGGTAAATTCACCCGTGGCGCTTAGTAACAGAATCTGTATGCAAATTCATTTATTTCTTCTTTCCAAAAACTTTTAAGTGATGTATAACAAATGGCTTTTAGCCATCCTAACATCATTAAAACAATGTTAAAGTCACAATAATAATTAAAGATGAGTTCAGTTATTCAGATTATAGTTGACAAGGAGGGTGTAAAACCTCAGCCAACAAACTCATTAGTGTATCATATTCACTTTAAAAACCCTGTAAAAGAGGCTTTCTTCATTGGTGGAACAGCTAAATAGATGGAGCCAAACAATCCTCTCAGGACCAAAAACATTGGGTTACCTATGAAGAAAGCCATGCTACTGATGAAGCTTATCCGGGTCTCCCTACAAGATGAAACCTTAAGTAGAGCCTCCCTGAGTGATCTCTGTGCACGAGGGAGAAGGATCTCTGTGGGAGTAGATTCTGCGATGGACTTGGGCCCACAGCATTTAGGACTTTCAAGGTCAAGGTCAGTGCCTTTAACCTGGTCTGGAAAAAATAGGAAGCCCGTGCAGTTCTTCCACTATTGTGATGTGGTATATCTGTTCCTGTGCTCACTAGCCAAGAGTCTGCCTATGGCATTTTGCACTAGTTGGAGTTTTCCAATCATATTTCAAGACAGGAGGAATTGTATTATCCTGATCCAGAGGTTGCCAAGGCATGAATGACTACAGCAGGGTGTATTTGGTCTTTCAAAAGAGGTTTCGGCTGAAATGTCAGCTAAAGCTGAAAAAGGTATCCATGTCTTCTGCTGCTGCCTGGGAGTCTAGGGGCAGCAGATGATCCAGAATTGCCCCGAGCTGTGAATCTCTCAAGAACAACATAATCCCATCTATGGGCATTTCACCTTCCATTCTCATTCTAGGACTGAATTATTTGGACAGGGTGAAATAGAGTTGGGTGTGTTCTGCATATTGGTGACCCTGAATTCCATGCCTCCTGCTGACTTCACCTAGCGGTTTCACATAGATGCTGAGAGTTGTGGGTGATAACGTTGAACCCCATAGGAATCCACAGGCTTATTCCCTTGGAGTCAAGTAGTAATTATCCAGGACTAACTCCTTGAACCTTCCCCCAGAAAAGAACAGAGCCACCTCAAAGTGTTCCCCTCCCCCGATAACATGTTCAATGCCATCAAAAGCCACTGAGAGATCATGAAGAATTAGCAGAGTTTCCCGGTCCCTGTCTTTTTCCCAGTCAAGGCAACCAAGGCAGTCTGAGTTCCCAAACCCAGCTTAAACACAGACTGAAATGGATCTAGACAGGGAGTGTGTGTTAGTTACTGGCCTTTCTTTCAGGCAGGGGCTTCAGGCTCATCGTGTCCAGCCTTCATAGAAACAGACAAACAGCTTGAAAATGCAGGTGTGCTTAGTGTGGTGGCATTCTGACCAAGGAAAAGCTTGGAGGTACAAATTACATGTCCAAGTTGATCGTGTTAATATCCTGCTTTGGGGGGCATTCAGTCACTTTAGAGTTACAACTGACTTCTCTGTACAGCACGATTCAGTAGTACCTGCCAGCAAGAGGCACAGCCTCAAGCATTTATTTATTTTTCTTGGACAAGTAAGAGGTTTGTTTAATGAGAATGTTTATCGGGAGTCGCACATACAGTAGCCTAATTGGGGAAACTTTCACTAATGAGATTCTGCCCTTGTATTTTAATGAGGGACGAGTTGGATAACTGTATTTTCTTTCTGGCAACACACTTTACATTTACATTTCTACTGATCACCCTCAACCCCAGTGAAACCAACGTTCAGCAGTATTACCGCAATACAATATCGAGAAGTCAAGAGAGCAGGGAAGGTGCCCCTCCCCCAGTGCCGGATTTACGCATAAGCTAAATAAGCTACACCTTAGGGCCTCGCAATCTGCTGGGGCCTCAAATAAAAACACAATATAAAAAATGATTTCAAATATTAAAAAGGCGTATATATTTTAAATTTTTCTGAGACCAGCTGATGTAATTTAAAACAGTAGGGGGCCTCTGGGTTTTGTATAGCTTAGGGCCTCAGCAAGTCTAAATCCGGCCCTGCCCTCCCCCAACCTTACCACAAAAACTTTGGAAAAGCAGAGTTGGCTTTATCCAGTGCCTGAAGCTAAAATGAGTAGATGCCAAGTAGACAAATGCAGGCAGCCATTCTAAGTTCTCCTAGTTACTGTGGCTCTAAATGCAACTTTGTAACTTGCAGTGATCCTTACATTGCTTCATAAGTGCTAGGGGAGCGTCAAGTGGAACCTTCCTCTCTTTTTCTTAAATCTGAAGCGAGCCAATGTGGTGTAGTGGTTAGAGTACTGGACCAGGATTTGGGCGATCCAGCTTTGAATCCCCACTCTGTCTTGAAAATGCGCTGGCTGACTTTAGCTCAGTCATGCACACTCAGCCTAACCCACCTCACAGGGGCGTTGTGCAGATGAAAGGGTGGGAAAGAGAATTATGTAAGCTGCTTTGGGTCCACATTGAGGAGAAAGTTGTATAGTATAAATGACGTAAATAAATCTGCAAACCTAATTAGTGCTTTGCAGTTTGCATTCATCCTACCGTATTTTGTTACTGCATTTATGAACATCAGATTTATTTCTCTCTCTTGTGTTCTCTCTGCCTTGCAGCTCATTTGATGAGTACAGTTCAGAGCTTAAGTCAGGAAGACTAGAGTGGAGTCCCGTGCACAAATCTGAGAAATTCTGGCGAGAGAATGCTGTAAGATTAAATGAAAAGAACTATGAGCTATTGAAGTAAGTTTTTTTCCTGGCTCTCAAAAACTTCTGGGTGTTTTTTTTTTTGTTCCACTTAAAACAAAACAAAAAAACAGTTGGAATGGCTGTATTGTTTAAAATAACCAAAGTGCAGTTGGGAATTAATAGCCCAGCACCAGGTAGAGGAGCTGCGGTTTTATTTTCTTGAGCTAAAGAATGACCTGGGGCTCTCCAAGGCTTTGTCCTTGCCCAGTGGAACACTTGATTCCTTTCCTTTAAACAACATGTCTCCATGCTGTATTGCATCTGAGTTTTGTATTGTAAAATGCCCTAACCTGTAGCTACCCAAAGGTACAATGAGACATCCTGGAGTTGGCTTAAATGTTTCTGTTTTAATGGTGGTCCCTTACCAGCTCAGAAGAGAAACTTTCATTCCGACTCCATATATAAGTTACACCTTCTGCATTATCTTATACACCATATGATCAATAAAAGTATATCTGTATCTGACATACTGTCCTCACTTGCAAGTATGCTTAATGCTCCCAACATGCTCTTTAAGTGTTAATCTTCCTCCTGTGTAGGTTAGGAACAACAATGAAACTACAGTCACGGTTATATCGATGTATATTAAGATCTAAACTCAGAATTTTAATTTTTTTGGTATTTTTTGTTGGTGTGCGTGTGTGCCTGGAAATAATTGTTGAGTTCTGGTGACCCCTTGTGGGGCTTGGCCATTTCAGAGAGGTAGCTTGCCATTGCCTGCCTCTGCATCCCAGCCTTGGTATTCCTTGGAGGTCTCCCTAATTTTACTTTCTCTAAATCTGAATGCTCCTTTTAATCACTATGGCTAGTAGCCATTGATAGAACTATTCTCCATGGATCTCTCTAACCCTGTTTTAAAGCCATTTATGCTCACCATGCCAGCTGGCAGTGAATTCCACAATTAATTACTCATTCAGGAAAGGTCTTTTGTCCATCCTGAGTCTATTGCTCATCAACTTCATGGGGTCCCTCAATTTCTGGTATTGTGGAAGAGGGAGAAAAAGTTCTCTGTATCCCCTTTTTTCACCCTTGCATAATTTTTACAAACATCTGTCATCATGTCCCCTTTTTGTGATCGTTTTTTCTAAACTGGAAAGTCCCAGACTGAAAAGTCCTCATAGAAAAGGTGCTCCAGCCCCATAACCATCTTGTTTGCACTCTTCTGCATTTTCCCTCAGTTCTTCAATATCTTTCTTTTTTTTTTTTTGAGGTGTGGAGATCAGAATTGCGCACAGTATTACAAATGGGCCCACAACTATACAAGGGCATGTCCAATATTGGCTGTTTGATGATTTAATAATCCCCAGCGTGGAGTCACGTACACTGAGTTGACATTTTCTTCAAGCTATACACTACAGCCCCAAGATCTTTTGCTCTCAGTCTATGCCACTTCACAGCATTTTGGAGCTTGAGTTAGTTTGTAAGAACCATACTTTACCTTAAAAGAAAGGTTTGTGATCCCCGAATTTGAAACACAAGTAAAAATGTTCACATTCAAGAGCCCTTTGGAAACAATTGGGGATTCTTTATGTCATATTCTTGCCTCTTTTAACAATGCTTGAACTCTGAAACTCAGAAGGTCCGTTTAAGATAATGGCTTAACACAAAGCTTCCATTCAAGTGTGGTTTTTCATCAGTGACCATATCACTCTCAAAATATTTGAATCTGGGCTAAGCGGTCAGTGAAGTTTAATAGACCTTCTTGGAAGGTCAAATATTGTCTTTTCAAAAGGAGGTACTCTTTCCAGTATCCATAATATTTTAATTGAGGCAAAGTGCCTCTGAGGGCTTTGAGTGTGAACTAAATTGCTTTAGTTGTCTTGCTTTCATACAAGCATAACGTTGACTTGCTTCTATACAAGCAGGAACTATCTTAATTTTTAAAAAGTGACTCTTTTTCCATCCAGGAATGTATAATGAAAAGAGAGGTGACAAACAAAAAAATTATCTCTCCCCTGCTCTCTGCTGTATTTGGCATGTAAAACTCAACTGCCTCAAACTCTGCCCCCCCCCCCCCCAAAAAAAAAAATTGTGGTCCTGTCACTTGTTATAACTGCTGTTTAGCTTCTTTTTCAAAATATATGACTGTTTAAATATAGTTCTTGTCAATTTTATGTACCTATTTTACCCCTTTTGCATTCTCTTTTGGTCAAGACTTCGGTCATATAGACCCGTAATAAATTGAATTGAATATAGTTCTCTGCAATTTTTCTAAAGTGCTTAAATAGCGTTCAGTAGAGTTGTTTTGTATATCCCTGTTGCTGGTATGTTGTGCACAACTGGAGCCTTTTGGTCACAGACAAAACTAAGAATTTCTTTCGAAGTAAAGTTCATCAGCATATTAGATTTATTCATATCTTCTTAGGCAATGGTATCAGCAAAACGTCTACACTGTGTTTTGTTTTTATCCTACCCTTGCTGCAAAGAGATGGGGGCAGCCAAGATCATCTAGTGAGCTTCATGGCGAAGTATGGATTTGAACTCTTGGTCCTCCAGTTCTAATTTGACAGTCTGAGCAATCTGCCACACTGGGTTGCCATTCTCTGCTTCTCTTCTGTTTATCAGCAACAGGCTTTGTATCTTTTGGGTAGCTTAGCTTTGTATACTCTTCATGAATAACAGTACTGGTCAGGCTAAATTGATCATTAAGAAAATCAAAAAAAGATATTGGTTGAAATGGGTAGGCCATTTCTACCCTACTTATAGTGGGGCTGAGCAGAGAGGGGTTTATCTAGTTCTTTTTAACTAGCACTTTTTGGAGAATGGACTTTTTACTGTCTATTTAAAATCTTCTTGTAGAATTCTGACAAAGCTTCTGGAGGTATCGGATGACCCTCAAGTCCTGGCTGTAGCTGCTCACGATGTGGGAGAATATGTCCGGCACTATCCTCGAGGGAAACGGTATGGAAACCTTCGTCTTGCATTGCAATTAATGGCTAAACCATGAGCTTGCATGGAAGGATTTATTTGACTACTTGACAGACGTATTTATTGATTGACTTTATTTATATTCTGCCTTTCTCACTGAGACTCAAGGCAGATGACACAGTCAACACAATCAACAGGATAAGACATCTGATAAGCAAGGTTAATAGGACTAGGATTACAGCAACCTGGGACAAGGCATAAAGTATTAAACATAATATATAATACCATTTTCTGCATTGTTATAAAAGTATGAAATCAAAGCAGCTAGAGTAGGATAATATATGCAGTGGTGTAGTTCACAGCCCAGTGCCCTTTATAAAAGCACCATGCTGAGGCATAGCTGTTATTACCTGTATAAAAATGCTCTTCTGAACAATTCTGTTTTATGTAGTTTGCCCACGTAGGCAAGGGTTTCAGGAGTGGGATAAAAACTTACATCACAGTACATTTGTTAGTGTTTAGGATGCCACAAGGCTTCTTGTTTGGCACAAATTGAGGTACTTTTCATACTTGATGCATGCTTTTGAAAAGTTAGGCTGCTTTGATATGGGAATACAGAATACATCCCCACCCTAACCACAGCAGCAAGGGTTATTGGAACAGATGAGAACAGCATCCATCCACATGCCCTGTCCCTATGTTGCTCTCTCCTGCCGCTAACTTTGCCCCTCCCCCTTGACTTCGGCAGTATCTGTGCAGAACTACACAGTTCTGCGGAACCACAGCCCAGCAGGACCCCCTTTCCCAGCCATTCTGAGAAGCTGCAGTGTGACTCTGGCAGGAAAGAAGAAAGTCCTTTAAAGGGGCAGATAGGGTGTGTGTGGGGCGGGGGGGGATGCAGAATTTAGCTCTACCATTTTGAAAGTGGGATTTCCTTCCCATATTGGCTTGAGAGGAGTGTCCACATAGACGCTTCACCTCCAGCCATGTCACAGTTCCTCCCGTTAATTGGATCAAATGAAGTGGGAATGCCCCAGGAGGTCCACAAGTGATGCTTAGAAGGAGCACAGTGTCATCTAGAT
>NW_015163657.1:238969-243144 GCF_001447785.1 Gekko japonicus | reverse complement strand
AATAATTCCGACTCATATAGCAGACAGTGTACCCGTGTAGCAGGTAGACTATTCTTCCATCTGAAATTGTTGATACTTTGTCAGTGCTTGAGTTTTACTGTAAGTGTTCTTTCTTTTTAAATATCCATGGAACATATTGTTTCCTGGCTGCTCTTCACTCTCTCCAGTACTGCTATTCCAGTACTTCAATTTAGGTGCAGTAGTGTAATCCATTATTCCTCAGGCTGAGCTGTTTCACCTTTTCCTGTAGCCCCTTGAAATGGGCTGTGGCAAAGATAACATTTTATTCAAAGGACTTCTTCCCAGAGAACACTTGTTACATGATTATGAGATGTAGGAAGCTATATAGATCAGCTTTCAGGTTACATATTAAAACTGCATTTTGAAGTTACAGAAAACAAGCTATTAATTCCTATATATAGCAGGGTCATCCATTTTGAGTTATCTAAGGGTGAATTATCTTCTAATTCAGATCTCTTTTTTGCAGAGTTCAGGGGAAAAGTCAGATAACAATAGGATATTCTTGAGCAAGAAGACTACAAAATACTTTCTGGTGAACAACATGCTTGCCAGTTAACTCAAAGATTTCGCATAAAAAAATTAAACAGCTGAAAGCCAGGTTTAGAGATATCGCCTTGTTTCATACTTGCAGTAAAAAGTCAGCATTGACCATACACATGTAGGCTTCAGAGAAATTCTAACTTCAGGGTGTCAGAAGCCTTGTTTGGAAGGTTAAGTGCTGTTTAGTTTAGATTTGGAACAGCAAGTCATGGGCCTATAAATATCAAATAGAACATGACCATATCAAATGGGACACACACACACGGCTGTGAGGAGTACCAAGGGAGCTTGATTTCTTCCGAGGTGAATGCCCTGGGCATTTGTGAGTCTGTGTATCCATGAACTGTCTGTCATATGGGTGGTAGATGATTATTTGGGTAGACAGTACAGTGGTCTGTGGAACTGTTTGTCAGCTTTGAAAACACAGGAGGGGAGAAAACCTTTCCATTGGATGCATTGCAGGTGCGTCTGGTGCAAACTTGTACTGACATACAATAGAATAGGGATTTGATAGAGAAAGAGAGTTTTGTGATGGAAATCGGATTGGACACAAGCCTGGTAGGTAGAAGTTTGGGTCAAGGGAGAAAAGGGAAGCTGACAGGAAAAGAGTTGGTTGGCATTAGAACTCCTTCAGCTAGATGATATTTCCATCTACTCAGGCTGCAGATAATATTTTGGTAGGCTGGACTTACAGTAGGAGACCAAGCAAAATATCCCTTGCAGCTGCTTAGTATTTAGACAGCATCGCCTCAGCAAGTATCCCTAGCTGCAGTTGCTTTTGTTGAATAAAAAATGATCACCGCACACTTTCCAATGGGGATGGGGATTGTTCAGGTGCCATGGGTACTTGCTGCATGGTGTGTCTGATACCACTGCCCAGGCGTATTCTGCCTTCCCTGCCATGCCATTTTTAATTCAGCCAAGTGTAATGTATGTGTGGATGACTCTTTTTTGTTGTTGTTCTGAACCCTAATGCTTTAATTCACCTTCTCAGATGGTTTATCAATTGCCTGCTAAAATCTTAAAATTCCTCAGGCAACCCCTTGGTCCCCAAGCAAAACTAACCTCTTGGAGCAAGCTCAGCCCCACTATGTTATGCGGCTAGTCCAAGTACAGCACTAAAAAAACAGACACGTCGCTTCTCTTCCCTTCCTCCTGGCAGAAAATCTCTCTGCCAAAAATCTTTTGTCTTCTGCCCATATTGACTGAGATACGGTATTTCTTATGAACAACTACCATAGGCTTCGATTGTTTCATTTTGCAGACTCCAGTTTTTGTTTTCCTCCAAGAATGCTGAATGGAGCCTCTGGCAAGAATGTTCTTTTTATGTACCTGCTGTGAAAGTTGAGGATATTCAATATTCTGGTTGACTGCTTCCAGACAGATAATAATAAATTTTGAATACTTTCACCTTGCCTCACTAAGATCTTAAAGACAGTGTCAAAAGTCATTCTTGAGATTTCCAGTTAGTTCAGCTGATACAGTTTCTATTTTTTTAACCCCCCATAAGGGGTTTTTATTGCATTTTCTATAAACTACAAAGGAACAATAAGGGAAGGGAATCTACAAACTACAGGAGAAAGTAAATGAAACCACTAAAAACCCAAAAGATGGAGATCATACATTTTTTTTAACCATTACGTTTTTCTTTCTTTTCTTTTTTTTGGCGTTGAAAGTGATCAATAATATTTTATCACTTATATTATCAATTCCAACAAATCTGACTCTATGAAAACATATACAAGAACATAGAACGAAAAAACCCCGCTAAGGCAGGCTTCAGAAAACATTAGCATCTCATTTTTTTTAACTTTTTGTTCCCAAGTGACAATCAAATTTATTTTGGGGGGGGGACCACCCCTCATCTTAGAGTCCAGTCCTCATCAGTTAGTGTACTTGTTATCTTATGTTCTCTTCCTCTTTTACAGTCTTCTTCCTCATTATCTTCTTCCCTTGTTGATCCAAGTTGTTGCAGCAGACATTGGCCAGTCTTTAGGATAGAGTTCATTCTTCCCTTTTATCGCTTTAATCCATATGTCTTCTGGAGAATCTAACCACTCTTTCACTGGGCAGATTATCATTTTTATATTTTCAGGATATTTCCATAGATCACATCCTTTCACTTTAAGTATCGCTTTTAATCTGCAAACCGGTCCCTTAACGATATACAGTCCATTTTAGATTCTCCCCTTTATCCATTTGGAGTTATAGGAGCTGTTTCGCGGTTGCTGTCTCTATCCTTTTGCAGATGTCTTTCAGTTAGAACTCCTATGCAACATAGTCCTAATTGAATATCGTTGTTAGCCAGCAAGGGGCACCCATTTTCTATTGGAAGAGTCTATAATAAAATCAGGTCACATGGCCTGGTCAGCTGAATTCTCACTTCCTGAAGATGGCTTAGATTTCATTCTGCTTTCTTCAGCACCATCTTTAAGGATGTTTATTCTTTTGTAAAATTGCCAAAGGTTTCTAAAGTCCGCAGTATCGCCCAGAAATCCCTCGACAGCTCTTCATTATAGTCCATTTATTCTTAAAGCTCCGCCCCCCTTACAATGCTTCAAACTCTGTTTTGTTGCGAGGGGGAGTTCCCTCCCCCCTCGCTTATTAAGGGAACTTTCCACCGTTTTTTTTTTTAATTCAACGCTTCAACAAACTCACAGTTCAACATCATTCTCGCCATTTCATCTCAGGTAAGGTTAATTTCGCCAGATCTCCACACGCTTGTCCCGGTCAGCGGCTCCTGTTCCATGTGGAAGCAAAGTGGCGGGACCGTCGGGGCAGAAGGGAGCCTCAATTCACCGGCTGCATGCCGGGGGAGAGGCAACCCTTTAGTGCCCCATGGCTAGGAGCCCTTCGCAAGGGCTCCAGGGGGTGCGCACAGTCGCATCCCCTCCCAACCGCCAGCTCACGGCTTGCATCCCTGGGAGCATCCAGGGGACACAGCCGCCATTGAGTCACCAAAACCCAGAAGTTCTGATACAGTTTCTAATGGACAGGATTTTCAAAGGCATCATGGATAGTTTCCTTAAGTATAGTTTGTTGCTTCCAGTGTATAATCAAGACTAGAGAAGGAAGATTGCTCTGCCAGTAGTTCTTGGGCCAGTAGAACAAGGTCATGTGGACTTGGGCACAGGATTTCATAAGCAACCACCTAAGGGACAGAGTTCAAAAACAAGGTGGGCCCACAAGACATTGATATGGACTTCCAATTCTTGATATTGGGATGTGAGTGCAACCAACTGATGGGGAGTTTCTGCCTGGTCTTAATCCAAATGGAAGAAAACTTTACAAAAACAGGTTACCTTTCTTTTTCCCATGATTTCCCACTCTCTGTCCCCCTGCCCTTTTTCGTTTTAAATAGAGTGATTGAACAGCTTGGTGGAAAACAGCTTGTAATGAACCATATGCATCACGAAGACCAGCAGGTTCGCTATAACGCCTTGCTTGCAGTGCAGAAGCTGATGGTCCACAACTGGTATGTCAAGACTCTTTTCTGGCTCTGTGTTGCTAACACGAACTCTTTCTGTGATGCCTAAAGTGCCAGTACTTAATATGAGCGGTGCCTTTCCCCCAGTGAAATGAGAGCTGTGACGTGGGCACAGCACATGACAGCA
>NW_015163657.1:212866-238924 GCF_001447785.1 Gekko japonicus | reverse complement strand
AGGCTGTCGTATGTATTACCTTGTCAGTGTATTCATGTAACATGTGCCTTCCTTCCGTAAGCGTGGTTGAAATCTTACTACCATTGGCTTGGATGTAAAGTAGCATTAGCAAAGCTCAGCAAGAAGAATGGAACTTTTTCCTGGCTGAAGACCAGTTATGGGAATGATGGGAGGTCTGCAGTGAGAACTGGCAGGACTTGTCTGTCCACTCCCCTCCCCCTCAAAGAAACAAAGAAATCAAAATAGTTGAAAAAGATACTGAATAAGAGCTCCTTCTTAATTGTCGGTCTATATGTAATAAAAAAATGTTAAACTTAATCCAAGATGACGTTCTTAATTATAATTTGAGGTTCCCCAATTATAACGGACATGTAATAAGCACTGCTGTCTTATATTCTGTCTGCATTGATGAGAGCTAAAGATTCCATCCTTAGCATTCCTTCCACAAGGCCATGAGTGATACCAAGAATCCAGGAGGGAACTGGAGGATGTGAACTCATTTTTTCCACTCCCAAATTGCTACTTGCTGCACCTTTTAATCTGCTGCTTTTTAACGGCAGGAGAAATCTTCCAGGAGGACAGAAAACAAGTCATTTTCAGTTCTGTGACCTGGGTAGAAGGGATAGCTGGGGGTAGGTGGGGTTGGGAGTGGACTTCTCCAGTGAGATCCTAGGTGATGGAGCCTGGTTTCCCTGCCTTATTTATTATTTATTTATTATTTGCATCCCGCGGGCAGGCTCAGGGAGGGTAACATAATTAGAATAAATATATTTTCAGTTTAAAACATCAAAACACAATAAAACACTATAACAATTAAAACAATGGATACAGCTTGGAACAGCGTCAGTTGACTATAAAGTTCTGGCCCGATGGTACAATGAGTTAAAGGCCAGTTGTCGTTGGTCAGTAGATGGGTGACACTAGAAGGGAGGCCATAAATGGGCACCCACCGCCTCAACCAGAGGCCTGGCGGAAGAGCTCCATCTTGCAGGCCCTGCGGAATTGAAGGAGATCCCACAGGGTCCTGGTCTCAGTCGAGAGTATGTTCCACCAGGCAGGTTTGGATGATCTCATGGCAGAGCAATTTCTCACAGTCAGGTGAGTGTATTGGTACTGCCTTTATGGATGGATCTTATGTAAATTGAGAACCCTATTACTGGCGTTAGGAGCAGGTGTAGACCAGTACCTCATTCCTTCAGTGCTGAGCAGAAGTTGCTAACATTTAGTCTTCCTGTGCAGAGAAGTTGCACCTGTTGATGCCTCTGAGCTGTTTCCAGTTGGAGTCAATGGGAAAGTTTTCTCAAATTATACATAATAAAAGTAAATTGTGGGTATTTTTGCTCCAATAGTATAATAGCACAGAAGTACTTTGGCTGCAGCAGTGGCTAGCTTTCTGGAGTAAATAATTTTATTGTGATAGTTCCAGCTATTTCAAGCACAGAGTGTTCTCCCCAAACCCTTTTGAAACTGATGGGCTGCGGTTCTTGCAAGCGAGCTCATTGCAAGAACCAAGTGATTAACACTTGGAATTCACTGCCACAGGAAGTGGTGGCGGCTACAAGCATGGACGGCTTCAAAAGGGAATTAGATAAGCATATGGAGCAGAGGTCCATCAGTGGCTATTAGCCACAAGGTATAGATAGGGACTCTGAGGCAAGTGATGCTCTGTCATCTTGGTGCTTGGGGGGGTCAACAGTGGGAGGGCTTCTAATGTCCTGGCCCCACTGGTGGACCTCCTGATGGCACTGGTATTTCTGGCCACTGTGTGATACAGAGTGTTGGACTGGATGGACCTTTGGCCTGATCCAACATTGGCATCTCTTATGTTCTTATGTTCTTATGTTGTTTCAAAGTATGGAGTCTGACTTATGTATTTGCCTGGACCATTTGTTGTTCTGATTCGGCACTTGCTCCCAGGTTGCCTTTGCAGTGTTCTAAACCTGGAGAAATGTCTTGTTCATTTCTCTGGTTTTATTCTTGCACTTGCAATGTTAAGCCAGAGTACACCTACAAAAGCAGGTTGTATCTGAACCAAGGGGAAATGGCATCCACAGGTATCCATTAATCAGTAGAAAATCACTCCGGTAACAGCAGGCAGTCTAACACTACAGCAGCTCCGTAAGATATACTATGTTATCCACATTTTACAGATGGCAATGAGACTCAGCCCTGACCTGGATGGCTAGGCTAGCCTAAGCAGAGTCTGCCGTTGTTACTTGGACAGGAAACCACCAAGGAATTCGAGGGCTGATATGCAGAGGAAGGCAGTGACAAACCACCCCTGTTCGTCTCTTGCCTTGAAAACCCCATGAGGGGTTCACCATAAGTTGAGTGTGACTTGTCGGCACTTTACACCCATACACAAAACAAGACTGAAAATGAGCATGGATTGATCAGGTGTTAGTGCTGGGATGTTGTTTTTGCTAAAATAACTTCCATGTTGCAGAAACACCTTTAACATGCATCCCATGATAAGCTGGTCAAGTAGCGCATGTCAAGCCTTCTTTCCCCCAGTAAAGTTCCATACATATGTAGAAAGCTGATTCCAGCTGAATGAAGTCCTAAATGACTTTCAGTTATATCACTTCAATCAGCCCAGTACAGAGAAGAAGAGGTTGAGGGGGGACATGATTGCTCTCTTGAAGTATTTGAAGGGCTGTCGCTTAGAGGAGGGCAGGGAGCTGTCGGCAGCAGAGAACAGGACTCACAATAATGGGTTTACATTAAGGGCAGGAAGGTACCGGCTGGATATTAGGAAAACCTTTTTTACTGTAGTTCAACAGTTGCCTAGGGAGGGGGTGAGCTCCCCCTCACTGGCAGTCTTTAAGCAGCAGCTGGACAAACGCTTGTCAGGGAAGCTCTGGGCTGATCCTGCACTGAGCAGAGGTGGGGTCAGACTAGATGTCCTGCATGACCCCTTCCAATTCTGTGATCTATGATGTTTGAACCTAGATCCAGGTTTCCATGTACCATTTAAATATTTGTTTGTTTATAGTACCCTGTTTTTCTTCCCAACGGGGACTCAGCATATTACAATTTCTTTTTGCCGTCCTGTTTTATCTTCATTTACTGTGGGGTAAATTAAGCTGAGAAAGTCACTGGCCTAAGGTCATCAAAAAAGCTTCCATGGAAGAGCAGAGCTTCGAACCTGGGTCTCCCAGATCTAACCCCAACCCTCAAGTGTTAATATGTATTGGAGTATAACTTATGGTGTTCGGTAAAAAACACCCTTCTGTCCCTCAAACCAGTTGATTAAAATACAGTAAACTGATGGGCAACGTTGAACAGGAAGGCTTCATCACTACTGCATCTCATATTGTGAGACAGATCTGTGTGACTCAGTGAAGGAAGCCACTGAGCTGCCAGCCCTTTGAGGATGAAGCGGCTTTGGCGTGTTTGTCAGCCTCTCTTCCACCCCTCAATCAGGGGCCTTGAAGAATAGAAAGAAAACCTTTGTTTCTAATTTAGAAACCCAAAAGTTATTCTAGAAGGAGCATGGGTGATTAATGCTCCCCTAATTTAGTCATTTGTTAATTCAACAATTCTGAATGCAATTTTCATTCTAAAAGGCTCCTGCTGTGATGCAGCAGGTAAAGCAAGGGATTTTTTTTCTTTTTTAAAAACTATCTTAATGTCATCTAGGGTAGGAACCGTGACATCTGGGGGGGAGAGTGAGTGTTTGCATAGAGGAACTTAATATAGCACAGGGCAAAAAGTGCAGATTACATGTGGTCTAAAACGCTCATGAAATACTTGATGGAATGAGGCTGGAATAATTTTTGGAGGGGTAAAGGTGCAAATTCTAGAAAGGAAACATAAAACCTATTCCCTATCTTCACCCCATTCCTGCACAAGCTGTGTTCATTGGCATGTGGGGTCTTTTGTCTTGCTTGTAAGAAGCATATCCGTACTGGAGGGTCACGTCTTGCAAGATTTAGGACTCTGGTCTTGACAGAACTTGGTAATTCTTTTTTTAAAAATGAGACCAGTACATATCTGGTGTACTTTGTCCCAAAGCATATTCTTCATACTGATTCTAGAAGGATTTCTGCCTCTGTCTCTTTGAAACTGGCAGCTAAGAATTTAAATACAGTTGCTGCAGATGGCTTTTGGACAAGGGAACAAAGCACAACTTCAAGTTTAATGAGAGAACATTAGGCTTTTTCGTCTGTAGCCATTTAAGCAATAGTAGTTCAGAAGGAACCCTCTGAGATGTTCCTCCATTTAATACAAAATCATCAGTGGCCTACTCCCTTTGTGACCACCTCCTTGTATAATTAGACTTTGAGACCTGCAAACTATAGAAAATGCAGCTAACTAGCCCAATTAATCTCTGTGTTAGATTATTACAAATTATTATCATCTTCCCACTCCTTGAGAGTGAATAAAGATATGACACTAAGTGTCCTTTCTCAGTAGGTGTGATTTGTTATTTCTCTTACCTGTGTTCCTTGGAAATGTAGTTGTGCTGGCTTGTGTGTGCTTGGAGCTTTACCATATGCTCATGTATGCATAAGGAAACAAATTAACTGACTGTGTGAGATGGCAGGCAGTGCCTTCAGCCGTGCACTCTTCCTGCTGTACGGGAGGCAGTGAGCCAGCTGCTCATCACGTAAGGAAGATATGGCAGCAGGTAGGGAATGCCCTAAGTAAGGACAAGCCATTTTTTCCTTGTCCTGCCTTTTTAGAAAGGTGGTTTTTGCTGGTGTGCAGCAATGTAGTAGAACCAGCAGGCCTTTCTTAGAAGAGCAGTACCAGATAGATGGGCTTCTTGCACCATAGAGAAGAGCTCTCCCTCTCTCTCCAAGCCTTTCCTCCTAGATCCAACAGTAGGTTTTAGTCTTTGGGCTTATTTGCAGCAGCAGCCATTGCTTCTCTCGTCAGTCCACGCTCCTTGCACATCAGCACGTTTGTCATTTAGAACAAGCATTTATTCAGTAGAGCTTCTTGGGCCTTTTTTAATGTTATCACACCTTTCTTTTTTTTCCCTCAAGCCCTCAATGGAGGTGACATATTTTATCCTATGTTGTCACTGGACATTAGAGGCTGGATGCTAATTAACACTTGGTCAATAAATCTCCCATCACAGTGGCTTGCCTGGGTTCTGTGGTGGTCAGCAGAATCATCAAGTTTCCTTTCCCTTCCTAACTTATATCTGTAGCAATCGGCACTGCCGTAAATAATGGCAGCCCACCCTGGTGGTGTGAAGTGTATTGATTCAGCCAAGCTTTGCAAAGCTTTGATCTTGGATTCTGAAAAGAATAAAAATGCTTTTCAAAAGATAACCATACATTTAGCTGGTTTTAAAAATTCAGGTCATTAAGGAGCTGTCTTGGTAACAACAAAGCAAATGAATGAGCATCCTTCGTGATTGAGAAACTTATAGTGCCATGCCAAGCCAAGTTATACCTTTCTAAGCTTGTTGACTTCAATGGACTTAGAAGAGTGCAACTCTGTTAAGGATTGCAGTGTTAGTATACATCAACAAGCTTGCAGATGTTTACTTTTCAGCTTACAAATAGCACTCACAACCGGGCAGAGCTGCATAAATGTATTTTATGTCAGATATTAGTATTCTCTATATGTCTCCACCAGTGAGTTTAATGGAGCATGGTTATCTCCCTGCTGAAGCACACAGTTTTTGCTTTCTCGGCTCCAGGGTTTCACTTTGGAATCTTGCTCTGTACCCCTTCCATCATTTATTTTTCTTGTAGTTTCTCAATTTAGCATTTCATGCAAGGTAGTTGAAATGGCATTTGTTTGCAGATGACAGTAATTTCTTCTCTGATTTTATTTATTGGAGCAAGTGGTGCTTTAAACTTTGACACAGAGTCTAATTAAGGTTCAGTCTGACTCAGGTTCCCCCCCCCCCAGCCTCTTAATATTATTCTGCTATGTATAACACGGGCAAGGTTTTAAGTGTTCAAATTGTTTTCTATTCAGTCTGGTGAAAATGTTTTGAATCATGTGCATTAGGAAAATATATGAGCGCTCCAAAGCAAATAAAACATTCAGATTGAATTTTAATCTATTCAGAATTCAGTACTTTAAATTCTTTTTTTTTTTTTTTTTGTATTCAAGAGGGCATGAAACACATGGTTTCTCTCCAGGTGGAATCAGTAAGCTATCAAAGTCCCTGCCTTTGGTAGGATTGTTCCCTGATTGACAAAAGGTTGAATCCTAGGAACTGCAGGCCAGTCTCTACTTATCAGTGGATATTTCCTACCAACTGTTTCCTTTTGCAATTAGCTGCACCCATCAAAAAGCTGCTACTGAGAATCAGGGGACCTTTGGACCCAGTGTAGGATGCAGCATGGAAGATTGCCACTTGAGCAGATAAAAATCAGCAGCATTGTGGACTTCCCTTTGGAGAAGCAGATATTTGCCTTTTCAACAGTGGCTGGTTGGAATCAAAACCATTTGGTTTAAACTAAATGGATACAGCTTTATAGAATTCAATGGCTGACAATGAACAGCCTTAATCCATAGATTACAGTCTTTAGAAATATAACCATCAAGCTATTAGTTGTTCCTTACTGAAGAGCTTGCCTTGGCCTCCCATAATTCCGCCTTGACCTAGATTTATGACCATGTTATAAAAGGTATTTTTAATATCACCAAGTGTACAAAAATTCAGTCAGCTATGAAGCACTCCCTAGGCCTGTGTTTTCCTTTCCACAAATAATCCTTTTCTAAGATTTGTCAACTGGCAAATTAGGTTTTATCTGTTGTGTTCTCTCCTTGTGTTTCATAGGAGATGACTTTTTTCTGGTTTCCCCTCTTTTACTGCAGAGCCTCAAATCATTCAGAGTTCTGGGGATTCCTGGATCCCCTAACATCTCCAAGGATGCAGGAAATTTCGGTTCCATGAGCAGAATGTTTTGCTCATGGTACTTTAGACCCAACTGAACATATTCACTTTGTTGTGATTAACCATTACATTTGTTAAGGAAGGACTGCCAGGAGAA
Source organism: Gekko japonicus (assembly GCF_001447785.1). Taxonomy (NCBI): domain Eukaryota; kingdom Metazoa; phylum Chordata; class Lepidosauria; order Squamata; family Gekkonidae; genus Gekko; species Gekko japonicus. The sequence continues at coordinate 231,956 of NW_015163657.1, read as the reverse complement.
AGGCCCATTTATTAACCCTGAAAAGACATTTGTGTCTCTTCTACTTTTGTCTTTCAGGTTCTGTTCCATGTTCTGTTTCCTTTTTCGCAAGTCCATGCTGTTGTCTGGGGGTGCATTTTCCCATCAGTCGAGGAATAGTTCTCGGCTTGGTTCTAAACTCTCCTTAACTATTCTTTGACATGCATTTTTCTCTCTCCACTCTCTTTCAGGGAATATCTTGGGAAGCAGCTACAGTCAGAACAACCTCAAACAGCCACAGCACGGAGCTGAACGTTTCCATCTGCATGCTGCAATTCTGTCCTTTGCTGGGTGTACCTGCAGTAACTACAAAGCTATCTTGAACTATGAGTCAGAAAATGGTTTGGTTGCAGCCCTCATGACCTATTCTGCTGTTGTATAGGTTTCTTCCTAATTATTCTTCCAGTACAGTTGCTTGGAGTCAAGCATTGTGTCTAGAGAACAGTTTGCTATCTGGTGTCTTTCTGTATGATGAAAATATCTCCCCAAATATAGCTAATATGTGCTGCCTTTATTTTATGTATTTATTGTCTCCACATACAAAACAATAAAGAATAATCATTCCGTACTATTACCTGTTGCACTGTTGCCCGTTCTTCTCCACAGGTTTGTTTTGGAAAGCTACGATTTAAATAATTTCTCTTACAGGGTGACTCTTAAGGGCATATGAAGGTATTAAGGTAATGGACCGGCAGTAATATTATCACTTGCTAAAGGACTGTACATCCAACTAATGTTAAGAGGCAGATGCTACTCATACGAGCTACCCTAAGTGAAACTGGGGGTAATTTCACAATAGCTGGCAAGAGGACTAGGAAAATCAATGTCACCTGTGGCTTAGTAGCAGTTTGAGCCAGTAAGTAGTTGCTTGGTCCCATAGCTTGGTGTGTAACCTTTTCATGGCCCATTTCAGAAAGCCTACCTGACATACTTTGCTATTGTACATTGGCCTAGATTCTATGTAACTAGTAATACAAAACCTGTGTACATTTAAACGTTGTGCAAGTGAGACCATTCACATATACCATCATGCTATTAAAGAAGGATTTTCAAAAGGTAAAAGTCAGCATGCCTTTGCAATATAAATTAATAGAGAATGTTTGGATAGAAAGTTTTAAATGGGAAGTAGGTGATTATGCATCCGTAGCAGGCTGTAAGCCTTGGGCCTCCAGTGGAGAGAAAGGGTCCATATGAACAATGTAATAACTCTGAAAGTACTGTAGTTTTTTTGGTGACTGATTACCTTAGACATAACACTGCAGAAGAAAGAACTAGTAGGCTTCATAGCAACTTACTAGCAGCACAGCTGCGATATAACAGTGAAGCCACTGTTCTGACAATTATCAGCCTGTCCTGGATGTCTGTTGAAAAATAAATGGACAGAAACCCATCAGTAGCTTTGGTGCAAATATCCACAACTTAGAAATTATCAAGGAAATTATGTCAAGACAAAACTCTGGAACATCCAACTGAAAGCAACTGTGTCTTTCATCTGCTGTTGGAAGGTGTACCAGTACTCTGTTGATTACATGTCAGCTTCACTAGTTGCCAGTTTGCTTCTGGCTCAGTTCAAGGTGCTCGATTTAATCTTTGAAAGCCCTCAATGACCTGAGATCCATATCTGAAGAACCACAACTCTTCATATGAGCCCAGAAGCCAGTAAAGATCTGGTCAGCATGTACTGTTAACTGGGTACCTTCTTTTTGTACAAAGAGAACAATTGGAGCTTGATTCAGAGCTTTGTGTATGGCTGTTCCCATCCTGGAGTTGTCTCCCACAGAAATACAGAAAGCCCCATTGCTCTTGACATTTTATTTTCATTAGGCCTTTAGCCGAGATGGTTATTTTTGGCTGTTTTGTACTATACTATCTCTCCCTGCCCCCATTCTTTCTGGCTTGTGATTAACTGATTTCCAATACCATCCTTAGCGCACAGTATCACCAAAGTTCATTAAAGTCAGGGCTCAGAAGTGTGCAGCTCTGCTTTGGGTGTCACGGTCAGTTTGTTTTGGATTTTTGATGCTTTTATTGTTTTGTTTTTTAGTGTTAAGCCACTTGGGGCCAATCTATATATATACAAGAAAGTCCCCTCACCGTAAAATCAATGCCCAGGCCAAACTGCTGGACCTAGAAACACGAAATTTGGGGAGAGGGCTCCTACCATGACGTAGATGCTCACTAAGAAGGGATTTTTAGAAATTCGGCCTCTAAGTGGGTCAAAAGGGGTAAAATGTGCTCCCCACATTGATTCCTATGGGGCTGCCAGGCTGCTACCTCCACACACCCCACTCTCTGATTGGTCAGCTGCATAGCTCAGTGTTCTGAGGTTAAAAAAACAACAACACACACCAGTTACAGGGGACTACAGAGAGCTAATGACAATTGAGGAAATCAGGAGTGGCCAACCACCTGTGAGGTGAAGCAAAGCTGCAGGCCCAGTCTCCCTATGGCTTCAAACATGCTCCCACCTCCTACACCTGACAGGCAGTTGTCTGTCAAGTGCAGCAGCAGTTGCAGGGTGCTTAAAGCCATGAGGGAGCCCACCCCAGCAATAATGCCTTAGTGATCCTGCCAGCCCCACCTCCACAGTAGCTTCTAATACTCCTCCCCCTCCCCCTTCTACACTGGACAGGCAGCTGCCTGTCAGGTGTAGGAGAGGAGGTGGGATGCTTACAGCCGCCGGGGAGGTTTGATCAGCAAGATTGCCTTAGCTGTGCTACTGGCCCAGCCTCCCTGATGCCTTTAAACATAATCCCTCTGGCACCAGACAGACAGGTGTCTGTCTGCTGTAGAAGCAGGAGCAGGATACTTTAATCCATCAGGGACGCCACCCCAGCAGGATCACCTTAGCAATGCTGCTGGCCCAGCCTCTCTGATAGCTTCCAACACACTCCCCCGACCTCCTACACCTGACAGGCGGTTGTCTGTCAGGTGCAGCAGCGGTTGCAGGATGCTTAAAGCCATGAGGGAGCCCTCCCCAGCAGTCTACAGAGAGGTCCTTCAGTAGAGGGGGAAAAAGTACATATGTCTCACTTTATTTTTTACACTACAATGTTCTCTATTAGAATTCCTACAACAAATGTTACATTTCAAACTTTACATCATCAGTATTATAATTGGATTTACAGAAGTTAAATACCGTAGCGAAGCACGGGTATCAGACTAGTAGTATATAAATATTTTAAATAAGTCTGTAGAGCATGGCTCCACTATAAACTCTAAATTTCATCTTCTAAAAGGCATATGTGTACCTCAGTGAGAAAGGGAATGTTTTGAGGTACGCTTACCAACCAAAAAAGTGATGAGTCTTTTAAAGAGTTCATACACATGCTTGTGCATCCAGTCACATAAAAAAAAAATAAACAACCTACTTTAATGATGCTGCAGGTTTGCCAGAGATGTGAATCAAACTATAGGAAGACTGGCGATGGTGGGGGCGAAATTTTGCTACCTCTGTATGTATTTATTTATATTTGCAAAATATAAGTCCTGCCTGTATGCCTTACAAGATAAAAATAACATTTTGAAACTATCAAAATCAACCCCCACAACACACACATCATTAAAATTATTTAAAACAGTAAAATGTGTACAAAGACTTAAAAACAGCAATTAAAACATTGGTCAGGATCACTGAGGGAATGCCAAACAAAACAAAAAAGTCTTTAACTGCTGGCAGAATGGGACAGATCTATCTGGAGAGTTCCAGAGCTTTGGTGCCATGACTGAGAAGGCCCTAACCTTGGGTTGCTACTTGCCTAATCTCAGAAGTCAGGGGGCAACCAAATCAGGGCCTTTGAAGATGACCTTGGTGGTCGGGTAGGTTTATAAGGGAATAGGTGTCCTTCAGGTACTTAGATTTTGTTACTCTGCAGAGAATAATAATCTTGGTTTTCATTGCAATCATTTCCCTCCTTCTAAACTCAGGCTGGTTCCAGTTTATGGAGTTTTTGACACTACTTCCTTCATCGTGTGTAGCTTGGCTTGCTTTCGGCTGAGGGTGCCGGCTTGCTGTTACAAGGGATACCTTGCGAGACCTAGTGTGTGATGTAGTGTTGGACTAGTATCTGGGAAACCCAGGTTCAGATTCCCATTTGTGCCTTGGAAATTCGCTGGGTGACCTTGGACCAATCATACTCTCTTGGCTTAACCTAACTCACAGGGTTGTTGTGATGATAAAATGAAGAAGGGAGAATTATGTAAGTGGCCTTGGGGTCCTTACTGGGAAGAAAGGTATTAGGTTAAAGGCTGTGGCCAAAAGAGCCATATCATAAAAGGAAAGGAAGGAAAGGGAAGAAATGTAGAGTATAAAATTAAAAATAAAAGTGGTCTCCAACTGCCATTCTCTGTGTTTTTTTGCTTGTCTTAGTGATGTATGTACGAAATGTTGTGACCCATGCACTCAATTTCAGCTCTGTTTATTGGAAAAGTATCTTAATTTTAATGGTTCTGTGTATGATTGCTGTGTTTCTTAATAAGCAGCATGGCTTCACTTTCAGGGTTTGCATCATGTTGCAAACTAGGGCTAGCTTTTCTTTTGGTTTAGGTTTTCAAAGCATCTGTGTATGTGACCATGCTTCACTGATTCTGTGAGCAAATATACATCAAGTTATTATGTTAATCTACTAGGTATTAGAAGTAACAAGAAGGGGGACCCGCGATACTTGTGGGGGGGAGGAGAAGCTCCACGGGAGAAGGAAGCAGCCGCAGGTGAGCCTTCTCCCCTGTCCCGCCCCCCCGGCACCCATGGCGAGACCCATGCCCCTCCAAGCTTTCCCCCTCCCCTAGCGGCGGCAGAGGCAGCGAGGCCTTGCTGGCCCGCTGAACTTTCTCCCTTCTTTCCTCTCCCAGTGGCGGCAGCAAGGCTTCGCCAGCCTGCCGAACTTTCCCCCTCCCCCCTCGGTGGTGGCAGCGAGGCCTCACTGGCCCACTGAACCTTCCCCCTCCCCCAGTGGCGGTGACGCTTCACCAGCCTGCCAAACTTTTTTCTCCCCCCCCCCAAGGCGGCGGCGAGGGCTGAATGGCTTACAGCCACTGGCTGGCCAAGCCTTCTCCCCCTCTCCCTCTCTGGTGGTGGCGGCGGCGGCAAAGCTGTTCTAAGAGTATTCCCTGCGCATGCGCAGGGGATGCTCTTTTATTTTTGGGGGGATTTAATTATTCCCCCCCTGTATTTTTTTTACAGTTTTCAGATTTTTCAGCACACCTGGGCATTGCCCCACATGTGCAGGAAAATCTCCCTGCCCCCCAGGTGCCCCGATGTGCAGATTTAGATATCCACACGCAGGGGGTGCCTTGGGAATTAGATATATAGATATAACGCTGCATCAAGCCATGAGGCTATTTTCATGCAAAATTGCCACCAAGGTTTCAGGCAGAGAAAGGTCTTTTCCAACATCTGCTGTCTGAGGTCACTCACTTGGAGATGCCAGAGATGGAGCCAGAAACAGTCTGCAAGCAAAGTGTGTGCTCTGCCACTGAGCTACAGCCCCACCCCCTGTATGCAGCAGCAGCAGCATGACTATATGCTGTGACTCTGTGCCTGTGATGGGTGTCACCCCAGTTGCTTAGATTTCAGTGCTGTTTAATTTCTTGGCTTCATCCATTCTCTCACCACCTTCTGAGGTCAGTTATTGTGCAGTTTCATAACCTTAATTAAGGTTTGTTGGCATACTTTTCATTCCCTATATTCCAAGGCTCTCATAGCAAGCTTTAGTCAGCAGCAGCCTGAGGGTCTCCCCCCTCTCCCTCATTTCCTACATGCTTATCTTTTAGGAAGGAAGGTGTCATCATTTTAAGGCAACATGATAGGAATGCAAAGTCAAACTGAAGAGTTCTGGAAGTGTCTGCTTATAATAATTATCGTATGGCTTTGTGTGTAGTATAGCAAGAAGATCCTAAGATTGTCTGGCAGCCTAAAGTTCTAGATCTTTTAGCATTATGCACTACTAGGTAGCAAGCTAGACTTATTTTTGGAGGGGCTGAGAGAGCTCTGAAAGAGCTGTGACTCACCTATGGTCACCCAGCTGGCTTCATGTGGAGGAGTGTGGAATTGAACCCAGTTCTCTAGATTAGAGTCTGTCACTCTTAACCACTACACCCCGCTGGCTCTCCCTGCCTGCTTATCAGGGCCAGCTCGAGGTTTTTTGGTGCCCTAGGCAAAACTAGCACCACCACCCCCCCGGTGAGGCTGCCTTGTGGCGCCCCCTCACCTTGTGTCTTCCCCCCCGCCGCCACGTGCCTCTCTGGCGCTCAAGACGGGTGCTAAGCTGGGCGCATCGGGTGTAGGGGAGAGGGGGCTACAAAGCTCTTTGGAGGGTGGCTCTTCTGCTTTTCCTTCCACCCCATCTCCTTCCCCCCTGGGGAACCAGGACCCCCCCAGCCGCGTGCGCCCTGTCCCTTTGTAGCGGCCCCCCAGTCAGGGACTAGATGCATGCAGGGCTTTTGGCGGGGGGGCAGGTGCAGTTTGACGCCCCTAAGTGCTGGCCCGCTCTAGGCGAATGCCTAGTTTGCCTAGTGAGTGAGCCAGCCCTGCTGCTTATATAGCTTATTGACTGGTTTTTGAATTGACAGAGATTGTGGTGAAAGCCATTGTGCTGTAGTGGCTAAAATAATGAATGAGGGTCTGGGAGATAGGTTCAAATCTCCATTCTGCCATGGAGGCTTACTGGGTGCCATGGCCACACATATACTCTTATCCTAACCTACCTCAAAAGGTTGTTGGCAGGATAAAATGGAGGAGGGGAGAAGAGTTTAAGCCACTTTGGGTCCCAATGGGGATAAAGCAAGATATAAATAAATAGTTATAGGTTATAGTTATTACTGTGTACTGTGTCTACAAGATGGTTAAAACAATGGATGGACTGAATATCCAGGTCATGTGATAAAAGTAAAAAAAAAAGCCTTAACTTTTAAAAACTTTTGTATTGAGGCGGCAGCAGTAATGCAGAGGTTTAATGTGCAGATCAAGAGCCTGGAAATTTTATGTTGCTATACAGAGCTTCATGGGTTGCCAGTACTGGTGTCAGATAGTTAATGTCCAAGTTGGCAATTGACAAATAAGAGTTTATTATTGCTACGAGGCTGGTAAAAGCTGCACTCTTCCACATGAATTTCAGCCCGATTTTTGTATCAGAGTCCTTTGCCTTCTCATTCCTAAATTGCTTCAGGTTTTAAAAACCTTTGTAATCTGTCATAGAGGCCATTGATTTGCAGACCAACTACCCATTGTCATTGAATTTTTGGCCAGATGTCTTAGAGCTTAACTATCTATTCTGAAAACAAACACAGCACCCCCCTCTCGGAACTGTCCATTTCAGGCACGGGGATGTCGCTTTTAAAATTATCCCATTTAGTTCAAACAGTTAAGGAAATTATACTGCACTAGGGCTTTTCAGTGTTCATTGCTTTAACATGCACAGAAACAAACATGGTCAGCCGTGTTGGTCTGAAGCAGTAGAACAAATTTAGAGACCAGTGGGGCACCTTTAAGATCAACAAAGGTTTATTCAAGGTATGAGCTCTCGTGTGCAAGGCACACTTTTTCAAATACATTGGTGACCTTATAACCTTAACTTATTTAGTTTTTCACTTTGCATAACTTAAACATCATCATGTTACATGTTAATTTGCTGTTAAATCCCTGTCTATAAGTTTAGAAGCTCATCTACCATTCCAATGTATTTGAAAAGGTGTGCCTTCCCTGTCTGTGGACTGTTAGTGCACTGGGGGATTATGTGTGTGCCTGTGGTCTACATGAGAAGCTGTCCTAAGGGCCAAACCACACACTACTTCGGAGACCAATCATCAAATCTCCTTAAATCTTTAAAGAAGCCATTGGGGAGTTATAGCAACCCCCCAAGTTGCTATTAAGAACATAAGAGATGCCAATGTTGGATCAGGCCAAAGGCCCATCCAGTCCAACACTCTGCATCACACAGTGGCCAGAAATACCTATTAACCCTGGGAGGCAAAAAAAGAAAAAGGAAGAACATAATACAGGACCCCCACCCCACCTCCAGGACTAATGGTGAAGGGATTTCTATTAAGGAAATTGGGTGAAAAGCTTAAACCTGTCCTCCAACTACAGCTCCAATCCACCCCCCCTGGCTGTTTTTGAAGGTTAAAAGATATGTTGAGATGCAACGAGTCTTCTATGTAGCACGTACTTAAGTATTAAAAAAGACTTAAGAACCTCTGTGTTTTTTCCATCTGTAAAGAGGAATCGTGACAAACTGCAGTTCTTCTGTTAGTGAAGGAGGAGCAGTCCTTTTAGATGAGATGTTAAAATAAAATGTCCACAGTGAGCTATTTTATCTCTTAGAATGTGCCCCAATGGGAAGACCTAATGAAGATGATCTTTAAAATCTTATCTGTTGCTGTGGAGTATAGATGATTTTTGCAGAGTATTAGCAAAACAGATGTCAACCCAGGGCAGAACATTTCCACAGGGTATTTATTTATAAATCAACTACTGCTTGGAACAGATGTCTGGTGTTTGATACAGTAAGGCTATATTATTCCATGTCCATATTGTAATTATCTGAAAGTAATTTGTTCAATTTGAATGTCTTTTAGATAAATCATCTTCGGCAATATTTGAAGTGTAAATATCCATTTGAAACGTGTTTAAAATGTAGTCTCTTGAGTGGGCAAACTGAGTCCATTCTACTGCTTGGATTCTAATCATGATTACTCTAGTTTTCCTTCTGCAGCATCCCATAGATCTCTATTAATGCCTCTTGAAGTAGTAGCATATCTTTCTGCAGTTGGTGTGTGGTTTATCAGAGGGCTAGAGTGGTAATTAAAGACGAGCTAAGTGTACTGAAGCATATTGCCTGGTAATGCTACCAACTCCCTGCAGGATGGAGCTGCTGTTTGACTTGGCTAGCTGGAATGCTTGGGTTAAAGTAACGAATTTAATACATTTAACAATAAATAAAATACAAAAATACATCAAAGTATCGAATTTACTGTCCTAATTTACTTTGATGTGTTTTTGTACTTCATTGTTAAATGTATTAAATTAATGGCTTATAATATAGACATCTTCTGAGAATTTTTTCACAGTATTTTGGTTAACTGTAATTACCTTGAGCCCTTTATATTTGTAAGCTTGGGTTAAAGTAACAGCAGGAGCAAATGTGCACCACTTTGTATAAAAATGGGATCAACTGGGTATCAAAGCTGGTGTAACCTAAGTATCTCCCATGCTATTCAATCTCTATTTAAAGCCCTTAGGAGAAATCATTTGTAATTTTGGAATCAGATGCCATCAATATGCTGATGACACACAGCTCTGTATTTCTCTGTTCAAATCTCCTGATGCCAATCACCAGGTCTTGAGCCGCTGCCGCACTGTTATGGTTAAACTGATAAGAGTGAACAAATTTTACCTGCATCCTGACAAGTCTGAGGTAATGCTGGTTGGGAAGCCTAAGGTCTTGATGGATAGTGTGCTTCACACTTCCAGTTGAGCTCAGTTGACAATTCTTGACTCAGTTAAGAGCTTAGGAGGTCATACTAGAACAAGCATTACTCCTGGAGAAGTAAAAAAACCTGATGCAATTGCAAAACAACTGCTTTCTTCCAACTCTGTTTAACCCAGAAGATGGCTCCTACATTAACTTTATCAATTTGGCTATCTGGATCCATGCCATGGTAACATCAACACTAGATGTGCCCTAGTTAACTGGGAGACTCAAGTTGGTACAAAATGCAACAACTCAACTACTATCAGAAGCTAGGTGGCACATGCATATTACAGCCATTCTTCAGTCACTCCTTTGGTGTGCTCAATTCGGGATTTTGGGTATCAGATACAGATGCAAACCCCTTCATGACCTTGGATCATATCTGCAGGATCACCTCTCCTCCTATTTCCTAGCATGCCAGCTTCACTCATCTGAGCAAGGCCTTCTGCAGGTACCAGCCTTCAAATGGGCGAGAACAACAACTGCCTGTACACATGGGTGAGATCAACCACTGCCAGTTTGGTGTAGTGGTTAAGTGCACGGACTCTAATCTGGGAGAACTGGGTTTGATTCCCCACTCCTCCACTCGCAGCTGCTGGATGACCTTGAGCAAGCCATAGTGTTTTTGAAAAAAGAGTGTTCTTGAAAAAAGAGCCTCAGCCCCACCTACCTCACAGGGTGTATGTTGTAGGGAGGGGAAGTCGCTCTGAGATTCTGAGTGAAGGGCGGGGTATAAATCCAATCTCTTCTTCATTCCTTGCTGTGACTCCACCTTGTGCAATGGCTTGCCAGAAAATGAAATTATTCAGGACACTTTTTTAATATTTAATTTTTTTACTAAATATTATAAAGGGAAAGGGGTGGAGGGATAGGGAATAGGAAAGGGGTACAAAGAAAGTAATGCTTACAATTACTTCTACATCCACTATTACATTAATAATTCTGCTTATACAATCAGATAATTCTTTATATTAAATCTGATCACTTAAACCCATACATTTCTTGATATCTGCAAAAACCCGTATTGTTGCCTTTATGTCATTAAAGCCTTCTATAACTTCTTAACATAAATTTATAAAATCTTATTACCTTATTAATATATTTTAACAAACCCTTCCAAATTAATCATATTTGAGTTGTATTAGATTAATATGTATGGATTCTCATATTCAGATCTCTTATAACCTCTTATTCATTTACTACAAAACTAATCCTTACCCATCCACTTATGGATCCTTAACTTCCTATTGTTTATAAGTAGCCATTCTATAACAAAAACATTCTGAAAATAATATTTTAAAATACAGCTCCCTAGAAAAGAAACCCCTTTAATATTACATTTTACTAAATCTCTCTTTATGGACTAGCATTTTTATTATTATTCTATATCCTGGTCCCAATTATTTCTAACTAAATATTGCTCAGTCCTAACCAAAATAATATACATTTCTTACAGAAGTTTTCCTACAGCTACTAATAATGTTTATCTTCAGAATTTTCTAAAATAACACAAATGCTACAAATGCCTTATAACAAATATTTCTTTGACAATTTAATTTCAATTTTAATTCAATCTAACATTCTTAATTAACTTCTTTGTTATCATTAACCATCCTTTGCACTACTACAGCCATAATGAATAATACTCAGTTATATTTAATAATTATAATGAAATTATCACACATTCCTTATCCAAAACAAGAAAAAGAAGAAAGAGAGAGAACTTTCATACAGCTGTTATTAATATTTTTCTTTACATTACATTACAAGATTTTGAACTTTTCTAAAGTAACAAGTAAAAACTACCTTGTAACACTCATTTCTTTTAACATTTAATTTTTGATCTCACTTTCTTTTTTTATATCCTTAATTCTCATTAAATTCCATTTTAAATGTCACTTGCCCTGCTGTAACAATTCCATCTTAAATAGCCCCCCCCCCTCTTGAATTCCAACGTTTTATCTTCTGCAATTGTGGGTTACTCCTGTAGTATTTCAGTATGGGTGTAGAACTCTCTCCTTGTTTACTTGCTATATCCAAAAATAATGTATTAGTTGTGCTTAAAATTGTCTTCCATTCCTCCATCTTAGTATCTTGTGGTTCTTTCACTTCAGACAGGCATGCAGCTATATTCTCCATTTGGACTTTAAACAGTTTATTTTCTGATATTTCCACATCTTCCAGTCTCGGCTCCTCACTTGGATCTTGTGCTTCATTTGGTAATTGTTTCAGCAAACTTTCTACTTGATCAAATTTACAAGAAGGCTCCTGGACATGGTTTGCTAAGAGACACAAATTGTGCTGTATTGGAAGTATACCTGTGTTAAAAATGTATTTTAATGTTATCACTTGAAAAGTAGCCATTGTTTCCGTGGAGCAACTTAGCCAGATAGCTGGGCCAGCAAAGGTTGTATAAACTGAGACATAGAATCCAAATTAGCTCAAATATTCCTTAAATCTTCTTCCAGAAATAATCTTTCTCTGAATCAAATTTAATTTCAATATAGTCCAAATAAATCTCTTCAAAGTGGGGGGGGGGGGGAGAAATAACTGTATAACAGTTCCCCCGCTCCTCTTTTTCTTTCTAATTTTTTTACACTCTGGTTAAATCCTTCAACTCTATTTCAGCAGGCATTTTTATTTTTAAAAAAAGAACTTACTTGCAGACTATCTTCTTATAGTTTACGTAGAGAGTCGCTTGATGTAGAAGAGCACAATTTCAGTTCTTTAAAAGTCCGGTAGTCACAACTTACTGCCAAGATGACGATTGCATCAGCTGGGCCTTCAGGGCAAATGGGAGACTCCAGATTGAAGCTGCTGCCAGGATCTGGCTCCCCGTCGTGCCCCCTGCTTCAGGTACCTCTCTTCTGGGGTCCCCCTAGGAGTCTGGGAAGCCCAGACTCCCCAAAACTGTGCAATTCGGGTAGCCACTGGAGCAAAACTCCACGGCTCCCCCCGATCTCATTGCGCTGAAACTGGAAGTCCATCAGAAGGACACTTCTGAAGGAAGGACAATAGGGCTATATTATAATGCAGTGTTTCAAGAAGGTGCTTTTAAAAAGGCTATGGGTCTGTGGGCTATACTACTGTGTACAGTATAGATTATCAGTTGGCTGTACATATTATCTTGCTCTCACTGCATTGTGTTCTACCTATGTAGTCCAGTTTTTTTGGTATTGTTAACATATATCTGCTCAATGCTTTGTTTATCAGATGTCTTACACTGTTGATTGCTCTGATTTCCATTGTGTAATCCACCTTCCATCTCAATAAATAAAAACTAATAAATGGTTTATAAAGAATAATGAGGATTTTGTTCTTATTAACATTTAATTTTTTAAAAATATGTATATCCCACCTTTCCTCATAACCCAAGGTTCCTTTAAAACATTATGATTTAAAACCAACGAAATAAAACTTCAGATAACCCCCTCTCCAAAATTTAACTGTAGTTTATATCTCATTGAAAGCCCTAGCAAATAAAATGGCTTTGCAGTGCCTCCTGAAAAATTCTCAAGATGGGGCCTCCCTCACATTTTTTTAAAGTTCTGTGGATTTTTTTTAAAAAAACAACTAATGAAAATGTAATTTCCTCTAGATATATTTGTTCTTTTGGCTGTCTTCCTATGCCTTAGAATTGTTATTACTTTACTGTACATAATTATTTCTAGCATTAATGCAGATTGGGGCCATACTAGATACATTATCAGAGGTAACTTTCTGGACTTTTGGTTTCTGGTGCTAGTCTGGCCAACACATTTAGGTTCTGCTCTGCTTCAAGGTATTTTATTATCTAATTTTCAGTTTCTGTTTGCTTCTGTTATCTTTTTTTCCTGTTTGTTGTAAGTTTATTTTAGATGCTCCTTTCATTTCACCCCCATTTTGGGGGGGCTGCCTTTATGGGTGATTATTTTTCACGTACAGCTGTTTCCCTTGTCTCACTCCCTATTAGGTTTAATCATGTAGGGAGTGGCAGGATGTTTCTAGCAGTTCTTTAGCTTTATTTTATCTCTTTTTCAGTTTTCCATCTTTTAACTTTAAGAATACCTAGGCCCCGATCACATGGGAGGTTTAGGGCCGGAAGAGGGATGGATCGGGGGCGCAGCAAATGGGCGCGATCCCACCACAGCATCTGGAAAGCGTTGCGCACCCGTCCCCGATCCGGCCCTTTAGGCCGAAAATCTGTAGTTAAAAGAAACCACCTACAGAGGTGGACTTACCAGAAAGGCGGCATCAAGCGCGGCCGTGGGATCACCAGCGTGTCCTTCTGCTGGTGCATCCGAGGCTCCTGGCCAAACTGTGCATGCGCATGCATGCGCAGCCGGTTTTCTCGGTCTCCGGTCTGATCATGCCGGGGAGCAATGGCGTGGTGGCTCAGGGGATCTTTGCCCGTGTTTTTTCTGCCGTGTGGCAGGTACCCTAGAAGATTTATTCATTTAAATCCTGACAACCTTTCTTGCTTCTTCCTCATTATTTCCAGGTGAAGGAGTGTTGGTTGGGGGGAGGCTGCAGCTGTGTGTAGGTTTTATTTTAATTCTTTTCAGGTTAGCTTAGTTTAGGCTTGTTCAGGACTTTTAGGCTGTTATTAGTTTGTATTTTATTTTAGTTATTATATCTTTAGTTATATAGAGTATTTTATTATTCTTTGTAGTTTAAAGGTAGTTTTGGAGGGTTTTGTCATTATTTTTAGCCAGAGGGTGGCTGACCTTGGCTTGTCTGGCTATTTCCTCATCCCTCCCTCCCCCTTGAAGACATTGAGTTTAGTTTATTACTTAGGTTAGAAGGGGAGGGGTGTTGTTCTTTTTCATTTGTTAAAATATGTAAAAAACAGGCATGATAGATTGATGATGAGCCTTTTATAAAAGCTAAGCAAAGAAGATTGGAAAGCCCTTGATTAAATCAAAGCTAGAACAATCACTGCTGGAGAAGACTCTTGAGAGTCCCTTGGACTGCAAGAAGATCAAATCAGTCAATCCTAAAAGAAATCAACCCTGACTGTTCCCTGGAAGGCCAGATAATGAAACTGAAGCTCAAATACTTTGGCCACAAAATGAGAAGGGAGCACTCACTGGAGAAGACCCTGATGCTGGGAAAGATTGATGGTTAAAGAAGACGCGGATGGCAAAGGATGAGATAACCAAAAAGGTTATGCCAGGGAATGTGGGACCCATTGGTCAAGAGCCACACAGGAAGAAACAGGGGGAGACTGTGGAAAAGCTGGTATGATCTAACCTTTTGTTCTCTTCAAAAACCGCTTTCCCAGGTCAGCCTGTTTTATAACAATTGAATGAAAAATATACCATGGACAATCAGCACACAGGGCAACTTTTAAAAATAATTACTGGAGTGACAGCACTTATTAGCAAACTTCAGAGGATGGCGGAAGACAGGAAGGCCTGGCGTGATCTGGTCCATGGGGTCACGAAGCGTCGGACTTGACTGTGCAACTGAACAACAACAAGAACAATCACCCTTACAGTAGAGGACAGAAAAAAGAGAGCCACTATTAATTGATCTAGAAATCCTTTTAGACCAGAAGACAGGTTATAATCAAAATTTAAACCACTCCCTCCTGCAGCAGATGAATGAAATAGCTTCTTTGAGAGACACTGAGACAGTTATAGAGAAGGGAGTGGGAAAACAGATCTTTAGGAACAAAGCCTGCTAAATACCTTCAATTATCTTCCAGAGAAGGAACAGCAATATATTGAACAAAAATTAGGAAAGTTGCAGCAGACTCTTGCAGGGATTAGGCAAAGTGATAATAATATTAATGGGAATTCTAAAAACAACAACAATCTGTTTACACATACAGCCCAAGTAATTAGATCAAAGGAAAATAATGGCTGAGATATTGAGAAAGCTAGTGATCCAGATCCAAGCATGGGAAATTTGCAGGGAAAACCCAGAATACTCTCAAATGTTAGCATTCTCCTTAGATGTGACTAATGCAGAAGGGGATAACATTAAACTAAAGGTATAATGTGGTGGAGATACAGTACACACAGACCATGTGCAAGAAGATGGGTCTTAAAAAGTAAAACATGTATTATCTTCAACAGAAATTAACAGATCTTCCCCACCAGCAGCTAAAATCTGTTAATTCTACTGCTTACCTTAAACAATCCAGACAGACACAGAAAAAGAAAGTGTATTAACAATAAAACTTCGCTGGAAAAAAAGAATGTTGTTCCCAACAGCTCGATAACAGTCCCACTGTGGCTCATCTGCCATTAAAGTTTGTAATAAACGATGTGCAAATAGCACTCCCCAAATCTTCACGTAAGGCCTTTTATGTAGATTGTTTTAACTTTCAGCAAAAATACGAATGTAGTGTTTGATTTTGCTTAATAATATTGTACTCTTTGTGACCATAAGATCAATTAATGTAGTTTTGTGAATAACTCAATATTATTGAGCTGCATGGAGCTGTATTCATGCATATGTGTGTACAGTAAAACATGCCTTATTTGCTTTGGCTCAGTGGAAGAGCCTCTGCTTGCCATGCAGAAGATCCTAGGTTCAATCTCTAGTATCCTCAGTTAAAAGGGATCAAATAGTAGGTGGTGGAAAAGACCTCAGCCTGAAACCCTGGAGATCTGCTGCTTGTTGAAGTAGACATTACTGACCTTGGCAGACCAGTGGTCTAGTGCTGTATAAGGCAGCTTTATATGACTTCATGTGTCAGAAACTGCCCCCTTCCCCAGCTACAGAAAGTACAGGAGTCTTGTCCTCCCTAAATAAGGCTAAATGAAGATTAGAGTTGTACAGATTTTCATTTGTTTCTACTTCTAATTGGGTCATTTATTAGAATAAAGTCTAGTTTGTGGCTAAATTAACTAATATTTATCTGAAATTAAATCTTCCTGAATTTAGCAAGACTTGCATCCAATAAGTGGAGCAGGCTTCTATCATCAGTCAGCTCTTATGTCCTTCAGGATCTCTAGATAATCTGTAAATTTAACTAGGTTGGAAATTTTATGCCCACTTAAATTGGATGAAGTTTCACTGAAATTTGAACAAACTGAGAGCCAGTTTGGTGTAGTGGTTAGGAGCGCAGACTCTAATCTGGGGAAACCAGGTTTGATTCCCCACTCCTCTACATGAAGTTGCTAGTGTGACCTTGGGTCAGTCATAAATTCTTTCAGAGCTGTTACCTCAAGGTCAGTTCTCGAGAGAGCTCTCTCAGCCCCACCTACCTCACAGGTGTCTGTTGTGGGGAGGAAGGCATAGGGATTGTAAACCACTCTGAGACTGCTCTGGGTAGTGAAGAGTGGGGTATAAATCCAATCTCCTCCTCCTCCTCCTCTTCTTCTTCTTGGAAAAGGCTTAGTTGGTAAATGCTGTTTTATACTGCAGTAAATGCTTAGGTTTCATTGCTTTCATCAATTTGTCAGCCCAACAGAAAAGAGGACAGGTGTGTGAGAGAACTACTTCATGGTATATTTACTAGGCTACAACCTACCTTTTCACTTTGGAATATGTTGGCTTATATCGCTGCAGTGCTTCTGTATGCTTCTGAAACTTCACTGAAACCAATAATTAAAGCAGTATCAAGCAGCACTCACTAGACGTCAAACAATTCCTTTGATTTCGATGAGCTCAAAACATTTCCACCGCTTTTATGGAAAGCTCTCTGGGGGAGTGGGGCCTAATCCTCTGCATGCTTTCCCATTCCCTTAATAGTCATATAATGGTTGCAGTTTGCAGCTGTGCAAAATTAAGCACAGTTCCCGGAGCTTCAACTACCCCCTTTAGAGATTATATTGTTGTAATCTATTTTCCTTTGTCAAAAGCTGGTGCTGAAGGCTTTTTGGAAAATCAGTGCAGAAATCAAAGCTTGATTGTTCCTGTGGTTTTGTCAAAGATAGTGCCAGATGCAGAGAGTCTGCCTACTACTGAGCCCTGCGATTTTGTTTCCTTGTGGATCTATGAATTCAATTTGGTTTTCTTCACCTGTGAAACTGAAGTGTTGATTCAAGGATTACTGAAACAAATTCCATTACAAAAGGTGGAGGTGTGATCCAGGCATGCTGATTTCCACTGTGCAGGTTCTTCCAGATCCCTTTGTTAGCTGCAGAGCTTCCAAAGGCAAACCAGCATAATTTGCTTTCAGCCTCCTGGAAGTGAAATAGCAGCTGTGCGGCTGATAAAAAGGGCTGTTGTGTTCATCTGGGAAAAGTTGTAACAGAAGGGCCTCTGGGAAAGTGATTGATTGAGTGCTAGCACCAGCAGTGGATTTCTTTTATTTTGCCAGCACCCAGGGCCATAAGTAAGGCAGCCAGGTCTTCTGCTTTTTGCAATTTAGGAGGCAGTTTGAAACGTTGTGCCTACCTCTGGTGTTTTCAGAATACCAGCACTGATCTTTGTCTTAGTCATTCTGGAACATTTAATTTACAGAAACCAGGGAAGCAAGAGCTGTGAGAAGCAAACACAGCCAGACACTGGCAATATTTTATTAGCTAGAAGAAGTTCATGGAACGAGACACCCAGTGCTGGCTCCTTCCATCAGCCCTCATTTTAACTTCATAATTTGGTTTATCATGGATTCATCATGCTGCACCCTTTCTACCAGCTCCAAAGGACTGATTTTTTCTCTTGCCTCCCTATCAAGCTGCTATACATGTAGGGTGGCCAACTCCCAGGTGGTACCTGGAGATCTCCCATTATTATTAGATCAGTTTCCCGGGAGAAAATGGCTGCTTTGGAGGGTGGATTCTATGGCATCATGTCGTGCTGAGGTCTCTCCACTCCCCAAACCCTGCCCTCTCCAAGCTCCACCCCCAAAATCTCCAGATGTTTCCCAACCCACAGCTTGCAAGTGGCAACTCTATATACATGGTGGGCAGAAGTATATGTAAGCTTGTTGCAAAGCTATTCCATTGTTTGGCTCCACTGTACCCCAAAGCTCCCCTAAAGTTTTAGCTTGAGGCTGTGTTTAAAAGTTTCCAGTCTGATGACCAAAGACAGTTGGTGATATTTGAATGCCAGAACAGGCCTTCCTTTGTAGTTTGTCACAAATTCTCCAGCTTCCTGATTTCCTGTTCTTGTTATTCTTGGTCGCAGTTGGGATACCTCCATAAACTTTAGCTAGTAACACTCGCTTTCAGTTCCCATGCCACATGAAACTCTGCTGGTGCTATCGAAGCCTCTGATATTAGAATCATAAGAGTTGGAAGGGACCTCTAGGATCACCAAGTTCAACCCCATGATCAATGTAGGAAATTCACAACTACCCACCCCCCACCCCCAGTGACCATGCCCAGGAGATGGCAAAAAAAACACACACACCCTCCAGGATCCCTGGCCAAACTGGCCTGGAAAAAATTGCTTCCTGACCCCAAAGTGGGAATTGGCATTTTCCTGGTTGTGTAAGAAAGTACCACAAGTACTAAACACTGATGCAACCCTCCCTGCCCTCCCTCTCATTAGCTCCCTAAGTTCACAGAATAAGCATTGCTGTCAGATGGCCATCTAGCCTCTATTTAAAAACCTCCAAAGAAGGAGAGGCCCCCCCACGAGGAACCCTGTTCCACTGAGGAACAACTCTGTCAGGAAGTTCTTCCTAATGTTTAGCTGAAGACTCTTTTGATATAATAATA
>NW_015163657.1:209917-212752 GCF_001447785.1 Gekko japonicus | reverse complement strand
GTTTTCCACACGGCTGCTTGTTGACCAGGCTTCAGGACCCGTATGTCAATCGCCACACTGCCACCGCCTGGCCGGAACATCCACTGCAGGGATTCTTTCATAGCCGAGAAGTTATTTCACCTTTCTGAACCTCGACCAGGACGTCCGACCATCAGCTAACACCCTCCCACAAGGGAGATTGGCATGCCCACCCTCTCTAAGGAGTGGTTCCCATTTTATCTACTCACCGAAGCTTTCGAATCGCTGGGTGGACAATGAGCTGGGGACAACAGGCTGGCTGCTCACACCAGCGCGGGGCTCGAACTAACACAGTTCAAATGTTAAGACAGTGGGATATACCCACTGTGCCACCACTCCCCTTTAATTTCAACCTGTTGGTTCTGGTTCCGGTTGGATTTTTTTTTATAAATCAGAACTTGACCAGTAAAGGAATTTGGCTGTTAGGCAACTGCAGAGCATGCTTCCAAAGTACTTCTAGGTCAGGGTACCAGGTCATCTTCTCAAAATCATTATATAGATAAGATATTTCAACTGTCTAATAGATGGCTTCTCTCGGTTCTCATAAAATGGCACTATATCTGCCAAGGATGAAGGTGCAAGCACTTGATTGTCTGGATTTATAGACATTATGCTTTTGAGAAACTGCAAATGAGGTACTTGTAAAAGTTTCCTATTTAGTCTTACATGTAAGAGCCACACAGAGAATGATCAGAAGAAAAGGGAAAGAGGATGTTTTTTTGCCCTATGGCAAAAAGAATGGATGCTTATATGCATTTGAAACTTGTTGCTGTAAAACTCTTTCTTCCTGGAGCGACCATTTATATCCGGTCCACAAACAGCCTTCTAGATTAAAATACTTTTTGAGAGTGAGCATCATAAATGTGTTAATTGGCTTAAGTTCATGGATTGAATCAGAGGTCAAAATAAGCATCCACAACAGCGCCCTGGGTGGTTTAGGGAAGCCAGATCTTGTCAGATCTTGGAAGCTAAGCAAGGTTGCCCTGGTTAGTACTTGGATGGGACGCCAAAGTCCAAGGTGACTACACAGAGACAAGCAATGGCAAACTACCTCTGAATGTCTTTTGCCTTGAAAACTCTACAGGGTCACCGTACGTTGGCTGTGACTTTTTAAAATTCATGTATTAATAAAGTGTTAACACAATGTAGGCATTGCAGGCAGGCAGGCAGAACAGCATGGGAGGAACTCATAGCGTCATCATAGGACCATATGATGGGTCACATGTTACCTGCAGTGAGCTTCTCACCTGCCTGCCTCCTCTAGGCAGGGCAGCGGGTGGTGAGCTCGTCCATCCCCACGGCCAGGTACTTCTCTGGGGGAGGCGGGAGGAAGGCAGCACATCATGACAGTGCTGTGTGCCTTGGGCTCCCTCCTCCCCAGCCGAAGGAAGGAAGGAAGGAGGGAAATTGCCCTTTGGCCGGCACAGCAGTGGCCCAAAGCAGTGTGGTTTAAACAAGTTACTTAAATTAAAAATTAAACAAAAAAAAGGGAAGATTAGGGTGGGGGGGTTAGCAGATGCAACACGGGGCGCCACCTGCTGTGCCCCCCCCCACTCACTGGCTATGGCCCTGTCTTGGTATCTCTGCAGGAAATGTTGTGTTGGAATGTTAACACAGTTTGCTTTATACTGTAAGCATAATAAATCAGATGACACAAGACTCTAGTCTGTTTCAGTCGTTACAGTCACCCCACAAAAAGAAAACACGTTAGTGTCAAAGGGAGGTACCAAGGCTGGAGCTGTGAGTCAGTAGTAAAGCATCTGATTTGCATGTAGAACATACCAGATTTACTCCCCAGTGTCTCCAGTTAAAAGGGCCAGGTAGCTGGTCAGGCAAAAGACCTCTGCCTGGGACCCTGGAGAGCTCCTAATAGTCAGAGTAGACAGTACTGCTCTTGATAGACCAAGGGCCTGACCGAGCACAAGATGGCTTTGTTTGTTCAAATAAAAATGTCTGCCTGTGTGTATCATTTGAAGTAAGTATTAAACAGTGTCTTTAATAGCTGTCATTCAGCTAGTTAGCAGGTGAAGCTTTTCTTGGCACAAAGATAAAGTTGATGGAAAGAGCATCACCTGTTTAAGAGCTGTGTGGCAGGCTTGTGATAAGAGCAACTTTTGAAAGCTTTGATGAGCGGAGCCCTCTAGGGCAATCAAGTGCTGACAGAAAGAATGGCTTTAAAAAAAAACCTTGGACTACCTTCTTCTTAGGTAGATCTTTAAGGGCAGCTGAAGACAGTTTTATTTAGGACTGTGTTTGACTAATTTGGTCTTTATCTACTGGCAGTCACAATTTGTGATTTTAAGTTGTGTCATTTTGTGTATTCTTTACAATTTTTGTTTTATGTACATTGTAAGCCACCTTGAATAGAAAGTTGGCTAATAAATGTTTAAAATAAATAAATAGGTTTGTGCTACTTTAGAGATACTACATCCCAATGTATGCATTAGCCCCTATAAAGCTACATCTATATATCTAATAGTGAAGTGGCCCTGTGAGTGCGGATATCTAAATCCGCACTCCGGGGCCACCTGGGGGGCAGGGAGAGGTTTGTGCACATGTGGGGCAGTCCCCACATGTGCACAAAAATCCTAAATGTTTTTTAAAAATCGGGGGGATGTTTAAATCCCCTCGAAAGTCACAGAGCGTCCCCTGAGCATGCGCAGGGGACGCTTCTGCAACTGCCGCTGACGCTTGGGAGGGAAGCGGCGAGCGGCGAGAAGGGAGGGGGGCCAGAGCGGCGAGGGCCGATCGGCTCACCGATCGGCCCTCGGTTCAGAGCCGGAGTGGGGTGGGGGGTAGGGAGAGAGAGAGAGAGAG
>NW_015163657.1:207904-209622 GCF_001447785.1 Gekko japonicus | reverse complement strand
AGGGGCGAGCCGCTCCCCGCTCGCCCCTGGCTTCAGTGCCGGGTTGAGGGGGAATAGCGGTGAGGAGCTGGGGGAGAGGCAATGGGGGGAGATGGAGGGGGTGGAGGACAGGGGGGAACCGGCAGGATGGGGGGTACTTACCTCCTCCTGCTGCTTCCTCTGTCTCCCTCCTGCGAGTATCGCGGGCCCCGCCTCTTGGAAGGTGGGAAGGGGAAGGGGCGGGGAAGGGATAGTGGGAAGGGCTGGGTAGACCTGGACTCCGGAGGCCAGGTCTACCAATGCAGTGGGAAGGGCTGGGTAGACCTTGACTCCGGAGGCCAGGTCTACCAATGTAGTGGGAGACGGGGGAACCGGCGGGATAGGGGGGGAACTTACCTCCTCCTCCTGCTTCCTCATAGGTGTGGAGCTCCCCCGCGAGTATTGCGGGTCCCCCCCCCTTGTATGCTTTAATTTGGATCGGGGCCATAGTGCTGGACAGGAACCTGACATCTGACTTATAAGACTCATGGCTGTATCATGCTGGATGGGAATCGTCTCATGCTGGAATTAGAAATACATATATAATTTGATTAAAAATACTAGCCATTAAGAAGGCAGGTGAAGGCAATGGTGTCCATCTTCTTTTCCTTTTCTGCCTAATTACAATCTAATTACAATCTAGGATGGTGTCAGTTGTGGTTTCACTCAGGAGAACACTGCAAAAAATAAGAATTAATCCCTTCTTTGACAACATGGCAGCCTTGGTCCAAATCAGCAGCCCCCAACTGCTTTTCAGTGTCAAAAAGCACACTGCTAGATCACCGCTAACAAAGATCCGGAGAGGGATTTGTCAGCAAGCTGCCATTCTGTTTTCTGTGACCTCTGTGTACATATCCTTACCCTGTTGCACCCGGCTTGTTTCTACTATCCTGCTTCTGTGCTGGAATGCATAAGATAACTACTGGTGGATGTGTGGGGAGGTGTGTTGTAAGTGTATTTTAAGGGGGGCAGTATGTCAGCAAGCTGCCATTCTGTTTTCTGTGACCTCTGTGTACATATCCTTTCCCTGTTGCACCCGGCTTGTTTTCTATCATCCTGCTCCTGCGTTGGAATGCACAAGATAACTGCTGGAGGTTGTGTGGGGGAGAAGATGCTGTAATGCTTGCCTATTGATTTTCCCAGGACTACTGCACCTGTGTTTTGTCTGATGTTCTGCCTGGTTCTCATGTACTGGGCGCGCAACCGTTTCCTTAGCCCGCCAGCGGGAAAGTTATTCATTGGATCTGTATCTGTTTGAATTTCCTTTATTATGCTTGACCTAACTGTGTATCCCCAGTTCTAACAAAGAACGTGTTTGAGTATGTCTTCAACGCTTTGAAATAAATTTTGCTTTTCTTGAAAACGTGGATTTATTCTCGATGCTTGGGGATCCAACATATTGTTAGAACTCCCTTTCTCCTATCGTTCCGAATCTGGCAAGATCATGAGCGGAGCTGAGGGAGACCTACCGAAAACGGAGGGGGATTCAGGATCGGTCCCACACACCTCCGCTCCTTTGGTGACTCGATTCCCCGCCGGCCTGCACATCTGTCTTGGCCGCCTCCGACCCCTTCGCACTGGGGTCCGCGGAAGACTCAACGGCAGGATGACTGGACTATGTACAACACTCAGGGCACCCGTGAGGTGTACTCCCGTCGAGGGAGCGGATTACGTGAAAGTTTGTTTGACAAGGGATTGTT
>NW_015163657.1:163467-204342 GCF_001447785.1 Gekko japonicus | reverse complement strand
CATTGCCGGATTATGTCCGTAGCCCAGAAGGTCTGATTTATTCTGGGGACAAACTGTATGTGCCTATTTCAATGAGGAGGGAAGTGATGGATTCTGCTCATGGTTCCAGACTGGCAGGACATTGGAGTTTTGTTAAATCACTGCAACTCATCCGCAGACAGTTTTGGTGGCCACACATGCGCAAAGACCTATTGACTTTTGTTCGATCCTGTCAGACCTGTGCCTTAACTAAACCCAGGGGGGGCAAGCCTCCCGGTCTTCTGCAACCACTCCCTACTCCATCGAGGCCTTGGGAAGTGGTGTCCATGGACTTTATTACTGACCTCCCTGCGAGCAAAGGGAACACTGTTATTTGGGTGGTTGTTGATTTATTTTCTAAGCAGGCTCATTTTGTGCCTTTTCCTTCCTTGCCTACAGCTCAGAGGTTGGCGAAATCGTTTATGTCTCACGTGGTGAAAATTCATCAATTACCTGCTAAATTAATTTCTGACAGGGGGACCCAATTTGTTTCTAAGTTTTGGAGGGAACTTCTTTCCATTTTAGGGGTGGAACAAGGGCTCAGCAGCGCGTATCATCCTGAGACTGACGGACAAACAGAACGAGTTAATCAGACCCTGGAGCAATATCTTCGTTGTTTTACTAATTATCAACAAAATGATTGGTGTGAATTGTTGCCTCTTGCTGAATATTGTTATAACAACACTGTCCATAGCTCCACGGGCATGTCTCCTTATAAAGCTGTTTCTGGTTACGACAGCCCCCCCTCCCTTTCCTGGAGGGGATGGGCCAACGTCCTGTGGGGGATGCTGATACATGGTGTACTTCCTTGCAAAATTCATGGCCTCTGCTATGCCAAACACTTGACGCAGCCAAGGCTGCTTACAAGACCCAGGCAGACAAGGGTAGGGTGGTGGGGTTTGATCTGAAACCTGGGGATCTTGTGTATGTCTCGACCAAGAACATTAAGATGCTGCGACCTAGCAGGAAATTGGGGTGGAAGTTCATTGGTCCATTCAAAGTGCGTAAAGTCATAAATGATGTGGCGGTTGATGTTGTTTTGCCTAAGAATTTACGTGCTCTGCATTCTGTTTTTCACATGAGCCTGTTGAAGAAGGATCCTGGCCCGTCTCCCTGGAGACCAGCAGTTACTCCTCCTCCACCTGTCATTTTGGAAGGGGATGAACATTTTGAGATCGCTGATATCCTTGATTGTAAATTGAAACGTGGTAAACTCTGGTACCTTATCGAATGGGTTGATTTCGGTCCCCAGCACCGCGAATGGGTGGAAGAAGGGGATATTCGGGCCCCTTACCTGATCCGTAGTTTCCACAAGAGGTTCCCGGACAAACCGGGAGGTCTCCCGCCCAGCCCGGGAGATCTCCCGCCCGACCCGGGAGGTGTGTTTTAAGTGTATTTTAAGGGGGGCAGTATGTCAGCAAGCTGCCATTCTGTTTTCTGTGACCTCTGTGTACATATCCTTACCCTGTTGCACCCGGCTTGTTTCTACTATCCTGCTTCTGTGCTGGAATGCCTAAGATAACTACTGGTGGATGTGTGTGGGAGAAGATGCTGTAATGCTTGCCTATTGCTATCTCATGAGAACTGCACCTGTGTTTTGTCTGATGTTCTGCCTGGTTCCCATGGACTGGGCGCGCAACCGTTTCATTAGCCCGCCAGCGGGAATATTATTCATTGGATATGTATCTGTTTGAATTTCCTTTATTATGCTCACCCTAACGGTGTATCCCCAGTTCTAACAAAGAACGTGTTTGAGTATGTCTTCAACGCTTTGAAATAAATTTTGCTTTTCTTGAAAACGTGGATTTATTCTCGATGCTTGGGGATTTGAGGGATTTCAAACAAGTGATCAGCTTTATTGAAGTAACGAACAAGCGCATAAAACAAGTGATAACCAGAACAGCTTTACATTGAGAGCTAGGCTCCTTTTAAACCTTCCCGGGCTAATATAGCCACGCCCATTGACAGATAACAACCAATGAGGTTGTCTGGATAAAGTCCAATGAAATTCATTCCCGCTCAGGGCATAGGTGTCATTCTGATTGGTCGCTGAAACAGAGCAAGGTAGTTCCGAGGAGCCTTCGTCCGGCTCGAAGCTTCGCATGGGAAGTGAATGCGGTGATTCATTAAGTCATTTCAATACATAACACACACAGTCCCAGATCTCAAGGTAGCAAGTAGTTTGGCCCCTACTCAGCCAGTTTAGTACAGAATACATCTTATGAGCTGAGAGTGTGTACTCCAGAAAGCTGCTTATAGAGCAAATGGAAAACTATGGGTTTGAATCCAGAGTATTCTGTATGAGGCAAAGCTCATTTCTCCCTCCCAATCAGTGTACTGAGTGCCCTGAAATTCTGTCCCTGGGGGTCAGTAGACCCTCATGAACAGCTTGGGGACAAAATGAGGGACTGCAAAGGGAAGGAGGAATGTGGTATCTGTCTCTCTCTTTTGCCAATCGAAATGCCATCCCACTAGCTTAAGTGCTGGATACTCCGCCGGAAGAGCACCTTTGGATCCAGTGTTCCCTCTAAACTGAATTAGTGTGAGCTAGCTCACAGTTTTTTAGCCTCTGGCTCACACATTTTTTGTCTTAGCTCAGGAAGGATGGCTCTAGATCAAACTAATTTATGCAGTAGCCAAATCGCTCACTCACAACTTTAATGCCAATAGCTCACAAAGTAGAATTTTTGCTCACAAGACTCCACAGTTTCGAGGAAGCATTGAATCCATTCCTGGGTAGCTGTAGTAACTAGACATGGTGTAATGGTTAGACTGTGACAAGTATCTGGAAGACCCAGGTTCAAATCCCCTCTCTGCTATGGAATCTCATTGGATGACTTGGGCTAGTCACACACTTTCAGCCTAACCTACTTCACAGTGTTTGTTTAATTTATACCCTGCCTTTTCCCACATTGGGGACCAAAGCAGTTTACACTGTTCTCCTCTTGTCCATGTTATTCTCATAACAACACTGTGAGACAAGTTAGGCTGAGAGTATGTGACAGCCCAAGGTCACCCAGAAAGTTTCCATGGCAGAGTGGGGATTCAAACCTGGGCCTAGTCTGCACCACTCGGTTTGTGTTGATCTTATTTTTTAATTAATTAATTAATTTATTTATTTATTCGACTTTTACCCCGCCCTCCTGCCAAGGCGGCTCAGGGCGGCTTACAATAGTTTAAAACCAACATAACAATTTATTCAATATAAGTCTAAAACAATACAGTCAATAAAATATCCAAATACACATTAAAATTAAGATTAAGACGTGGCGGCCTTCTGTTATAAAGTGCTAGAACCGTCAGTGTGGTCTGAGCTATTTAAAAGTTTGCTGGAACAGCTCGATCTTTACCGCTCTATGGAATTGGTAAAGATCCCGCAGAGCTCGGATTTTGTTTGGGAGCTGATTCCATAGTACTGGTGCAGCTAGAGAAAATGCCCTAGTTCTTGTCAATGTTAACTTAGCGTCCCTAGGGCCAGGGGGGACCAAGCAATTTTGTGACTCGGATCTCAGTGTCCTTGGGGGAACGTACGGGGAAAGGCGGTCCCTCAGGTAGACCCAGACCATTTAGGGCTTTAAAGGTCATAACCAGCACCTTGAAGCATTATCCGGAACGCTATTGGCAGCCAGTGCAGCAACCTCAGGACAGGTTGGATGTGCTCCCTCATGGGGAGACCCATCAGCAACCTGGCCACAGCATTCTGCACCAGCTGCAGCTTCCGGAGTTGCCCCAGGGGCAGCCCCATGTAGAGAGCATTGCAGTAATCCAACCTCGAGGTGACCATAGCATGCCAGATGCCAGATCGTTGCGTTCGAGGAAGGGGACCAACTGCCTTATCAGCCGCAGATGGTAAAAGGCTGCCTTGGCAGTGGCTGCTACCTTGGCCTCCATTGTTAAGGAAGCATCCAGGAGCACTCCCAAACTCCCGACCCTCAGAGCTGGCACCAATGGTCCCCCACCGAAGGCCGAAAGTGGGACCCCTACCCCCATACCACTCCAATTCAGGCATAGGACTTCTGTCTTCATCGGATTCAGTTTCAGTTGACTCAACCTAAGCCAGCCTGCTACGTCCCGCAATGCTCAGTCCAGATCTTCCGGGGTAGAGCCAGACTGACCGCCCAACAACAGATAGATGTTAATGACACAGGAGTCTGACTTTTGTACAGTAAGAACCAACAACTCTGTCCTTCCATTGTTCAGACTGATGAAGCCAAGAGGGATACACCAGACCAGAGCCTGCTCCTTAGAGCTAAAGGGGCCAGATGGCCAAAGTAAGCCCCCTGCTCCAGAAGAGCCAACCTTACAGATGAAATGGTTGAAGGCAGCTTTAAAAATTATGTATGTAAAGTTACCCTGCCCTTTTCTCTGTCACTCATGGAAAGGTATGAACTTTGAGAGTGGTCCTATGGGTATTAAATACATATTTGCTGTTGGAATTTTATTAAACTGGGAACATGCCTAAAGCTTTTGAAAGGTCATTGCCCTATAATAAAACAACCAGTGTTGAATTTGATTTACAGAATTTTCCAGGCTATGCCATACTGGACATGAGCAATCTGCAGCTAGAAATTAGAAACACGTATCATTTGATTAAAAATATGTTAAACCTATAAATGCAGTATTTAAAAAGATAAAGCTATCACGGTTGGTCATGAAATCTGAGGACTGCAAGAAGCTTAGTTTTCCTTTCCAAGGTTTATTCACTTTGATGGTAGAGGACAAAAGTGATAACTCGGTAATTGGAATGTACAGTTGTACTGTAGGGAAGGATCTATTGACACAGAATGCCCTTTCAAGTCAGGAAATATTCGAGAAACAGCAGAAAACATTGTATAAGCACTTGGTTGTTTGAACTTTGACCAACAGTGCAATTGGTCTCTCATACAGTCCTCAAACACATCTGTTCTTTGAAACTGGGTCTCCAGGGATTTTTGCAAAGGGCTGAAAAAGAAACTGTGTGCATGCTCAGAGGCTTGTTCAACTACAAAAGACTCTGGGGGACTTGGGAATGAATCTTCCCAAAATTGTTAAAGCTAAGTTTTGGAAGGTAAAGAGAGGTGAGGTCACTCAATGGGGGTGGGGTGGAGGCGGGGTGAGGTGGGGTACAATTCCAGGGCCTTGCATCACCTTGGGAGCCCATGGAGCTGGACAAGTCTTATTTATTCTCATACAATGTTTGGGTTCAGTCTAAGCAAGGTGAGGGCAGCCCAGAGGGGATCACAGTTGGGGTTTCACAGTGATACTAGATAGTCTTGGGGAGAGGTTGAATTTTGATTTTGCCCATCAAGACTGCTCTCCTCATGCTGCAATCAGCACAAGGCCAGAACTCAACTTCTGCATGTCTTTTTCCTTGCAAGGCTAAGGGTAGTACAGGGAGTGCAGTTTCAGTAGGCAAAATTGGTCAGAATGGAAGGATTAAACCTCCTCCTTCATAGCTATCATTTTTAAAAAATGCCAGGTAGTTTCTGTCATAGATTTCTCCATGTCTGTAGTGTATTCCAAAGCTGCCATGGAATGCAGAATGCATGTGAAACATCTCAGTGAAAAGCAATGTTAAGCTTCATCCTGGGCTAGGATCCAAATACATCCAATCGTATCGCTAGCCCAGGAAGTAACAAGCCAATCACTTCACAGCAAGCTCCCTGAGCGGGAACGTCCGTGATTAGTCCTTATGTGAACAACCTTATTGGTTGGTATTTGTACAGTGGGTGTGGCTACATTAGCCGGGAATGTTTAAAAGCAGGACAGCTGCAATGTAAAAGCTGTTGCCCCCCCAGCCAGAATAATGAGACAGACAACGGTTTGGAATTAAACAAGGGCCACTTTATTAACTATTTCACAGAACATGGCAGCAAAGACAACTAAGCAAGCATGGAACAGGCAAGGCAGGTGTCACTCCCTGACCAACCCCCTTGCCCTTAAAGGATGGGTCACCCAGCTCCGGCCGTGAGCCATTTACTCTCTGGCTCGTGACCAGCAGCCCAGCAACTGGTTGCCTTCTAGGAGCGCCTACCCCTGAAGCCTTCCAACCTGCAGGGAGGAGCCTGGCCTAAAAGGTTCCCAGTGGAAGTGATCACCATTCCTCACCCAGGACCCTGAAATCCGAAGGCAGTTCCTGATGACCACCTGTTCCCCAAACGGGATATGCCGAAAGGTGCTCACCAGTTCCATTTTGCTTGCACCAACCTGCCAAGTGACCAACCTATTTAACGCCATCCACCATAACATCCTTTAAACCACTGTCCTCAGTGCAAGGTAGGCGAAAACACCTCCACCCGTTCAGCCAATCTGGGTGAAGGTGAAAAATTCCTACCTGGCCCCAAATGGCGACCAGCCACAGCCTGCACTAATAAACAGGGTGGGAGGGTGGGCGAGCACGCGGAGCAACTGACAGAGGGCGGGAGCGGAGCCCGGCCCTTTGCATCGGCCGGCTCTGCCCCCCGCCACGTCAGGACGCATAGCATCCTCCTCGTTGCCGTCTCCCTTCTTCGGAGCGGCAAAGGAGCCCCCGCCCACCAGCGGTGTTGCCGGGCGTGCGGGAGCTCCGTTCTGGCTATGAGATGTTGATCCGTGTTGGAGTTGTGTTCGAGTTGAAGAATAAAGCTGTGTTCTTGCTGAATCACTCTCCGACTTCTTTGTTAAGCGAGTGACTTAGCAATGTCCAATCTAGTTTAACCCTCACTGTTTTGCCCAGCCAGCCAAAAAACAATATTTACACATTGTCAGGACCCACAGCCAAACAACAAAGCACACACTTCCAAGAAAGATTTTACTTTATTGTTAGCACTATGGTTGCAGTAACATGGTCACTGTTAGGAAATGACGAATATAGAACAAGTATATAGTGATATAGAGGATTCAACAGGTCCCCCCCCCCATGAGCCAATCGGCCCGTTTCCTGTGGGTGGAAAGGAATAACCAATGGTCGAGGCTGAGAAAAGTGGAGACATTACACAGACAGGAATACAAGGTCAGCGATAACGATGAGAGAATGAGGAAGGAAGGAATGTCTTACCAACAGATATGCTGCTCTGGAGTCGGATTCCATGGTTCTCCTGGGTGACGAAGAGGGAGTCTTCAGCCAAGGTAAAGCAACTGCAGAGCCAAGCTCAAGCCCAAGCTTACATTGTTGTCAGCGGCTGCCAGGTATGATTATGGAGTTATTCTCTAAAGGGGCAATACTAACCTCCCAGTCCATGGCTTTACTGTTAGATAAACTTAAGGATATTGACACTAAAGTAAATGTCGTAAGGGAGGCTGTTAATAACTTGGCAGCTGTACATTGCCTAATCAGAGCTGCGGATAAAACAAGGCCTGAGGCGACAACTACAGGGAACTCAGCTGTAAGCACTTTAACGCCAGAAAGTGATACTAGAGGGGCCAGGCGGGTGTCTAGCTCCCTCATTCTTCAGAGAAATTCTGTGGCTATCCTGTTTGTTGCACAGACTGACTCCTATAATTGGAGGAATAAGACAATGATTATAAGATCTCTGAGTCAATTGCTTAAGTGCAACACCTCTGATCTTTTATTGAGCTCTTATGTTAGGCTACCTAGTATTGGAAGTTACTCTAGAGTGGTTTTACACTTCAAAAACGGTACTACTCCCTCGAAGATGCTGGCCTGGGGAAAATTATTTTTTACTAAGCATGGAATTCGTGTAACCAGAGTTTTTAAAGATGTTGTGCGAGTTCCCTTGTGCCCTAAGACTTCCAAAATGAATGGCCCAAAAGGGGGTTTGGGTGCTATTCCACATAGTGTGACACAAGAATTGAGTAGTAATGCAGAGGTACCTGCACAGGTGGATACTTTGAAATGTTCCTCGCCCTCCACCACGAGGGGAGGGGGTACCGGTTTTGCAGGCCGCCAGGGGCTCGGATCTGGATCCCATTTCAGGAGGCTGAAATGAAACATAGAATGGATATTTCACATGTTTTTAGAAAGTTCTAGATCCACAGCAACCTCATTGATTAGACATTTGACTTTAAATGGGCCGATTAACTTCCAGCCCAGTTTGTGGCTGGGTCATAAAACCTTGATGTTCTTAGTCGAGACATAAATAGTCTCCAGGCTGCAGAGCCCAACCCTCCACCCTTCTCTTAGCTTTGTAAGCCTCCTTCGCAGCTTCCAATATTTTACACAGTAAAGGCCAGGAGTCTTTAAGTTGCTGACACCACCGTGTGGGATCCTCCGGGCCCAAGGTGTCACCCTCTAGGAACGGCATAGGGGGACTGTTGTAGCCATACAGTGCTTTGAAAGGGGACATTCCCGTAGAGGAATGTGTCATGTTGTTGTAATAAAACTCCGCCAGTGGCAGCAAGTCCGCCCAATCGTCCTGCTGGTAGTTGGTGAAGCAACGCAAATATTTTTCCAAGGTTTGATTAACAAGTTTGGTCTGCCCATCAGTCTCGGAGTGGTAAGCGCGACTCATGGCCCGCTCGACCCCCATAAGCTTCAAAAGCTCCCCCCAAAACTTGGAAGCGAATTGCGCCCCCGGTTGGAAATTATTTTGCCCGGGAGCGTGTGAAGGTGGACCATGTGTTGCAAAAATGCCTTTGCCAATGCCTTTGCCATAGGCAAGGAAGCAAAAGGAACAAAGTGTGCTTGTTTAGAAAACAGGTCCACAAGCACCCAAATAACCATCATGGATTTACTAGGCGGCAAGTCCGTGATAAAATCCATAGAGATCACCTCCCATGGGCGACTCAGAGCCGGGAGAGGTTTAAGAAGCCCTGGTGTTTTACCCAGCCTGGGTTCACACATTACACAGGTTTGGCATGACTGAACAAACGAGGAAAAAATTTTGCGCACGAGAGGCCACCAAAATTGTCTTCGTTAAAGTTGCAAGGATTTGATGAACCCGGTGTGGCCAGTGAGTTTGGAGCCATGCACCGCCACCAAGACTCCCCCCCCCCCGCAATGTTTTAGGGATGAACAGTTTCATACCATGGTACCAACAACCATCAGACTTCAGCTGTAACCCCCCTTCCCGTTCCACCTCTGCTTTGTCATCATCAGAGAAAGCCGAGGTAAATTTGACAGTCCAGGTTGTCCCTCCCACTTGGCTGGTAGGGGAGGGGGTGGGTCTGGACTGCTGAGGCAGGGGGATGGGCCCGCCCGACTCCTAGTCGTCACTGCCCAACTGAGCTGCGAGGGCATAAACCAAAATCCAAAATCTCCTCCCTTCAGCTGTCGTGTTGTGGGAGGCGGGATGGTGCATCGGCTAGAGAATTTGCCAAGCCCGGGAAATGATGAAGCGTGAATTGGAACTTGGAAAAGAAGTCAATGCTTGGCATTGAGGTTACGGAGGGTTTTCAACACTTTCAAATTTTTATGAGCTGTCCAGACCTCAAATGGCACCCTGGCACCCTCCAACCAGTGCCGCCATGTAGAGAGCGCTAGCCGGATTACCCTGCCTCCTTGTCCCACACCAACCAGTGGCATTCAGTCTCATTAAACTTGCAGGATACATATGCTAGGGGTTGCAACCTCCCATCCTCTCCCTCCTGCAGGATCGCCCCACCCATGGCGACGTTGGAAGTGTCAACTTGAACAGTGAATTTTTTATTCTCATCGGGGTGGGCCAAGACCGGTTCCAAGCTTTTTGAGGCGGTCGAATGCCTCCTGACATTCGTTCGTCCACAGTAACTTAGCGCCCGGTTTGGTTGCTTCTGGGCCCTTCTCTTTGGTTTTCAAGAGATCAGTGAGGGGCAACTTCGGCAAAGTTGGGTAAATTTTTTTGATAAAAATTGGAAAATCCGAGGAAGGACTGTAGCTGGCAGCGGGTGCGGGGAGCTTCCCACCCCAGTACATCCCGGACCTTCCCCGGGTCCATTTCTAGCCCCTTTTCTCTAATCCTATATCCCAAAAAGTCAATGGCCGTTCGATGAAATTCACATTTAGACAATTTTGCAAACAGTTTGTGCTTGTGCAACGTCTGGAGCACCTCCCTTACCAGTTTCACATATGAGGGTAAATCGGGGGAGTACAGCAAGATATCATCTAAATAGACAAGGGCACGCTTAAACAAGTGCTTGTGTAACACCTCATTGATCAGGTTCATGAAAACTCCCGGAGCGCCCTGGAGACCGAGTGGCATCATCCTATATTTGAACTGCCCCAGGGGAGTGTTGAAAGCAGCTGCCATACAAGGGGAAAAGAAACCAAATCCCTGATTGTGAGAGAACCAGTCTCTTGTCCCCTATGTTTTTTTCCAATCTTTGGTCTCTCCATCTATTCCGCAGCTGGATTCCTAAGGAACTCATAGTCTGATTAATGTCTTCCAATTTTCTGTCTGCTCCCAACTGGACTCACACTCACTGATGTACACTTTCAGTAACAAAAGAGTTCTCTGTATTACTATTCCAACAGAGCCAGTTTGGTGTAGTGATTAACTGCATGGACTCTAATCTTGGAGAACTGGGTTTGATTCCCCACTCCTCCACTTGCACCTGGCTGGATGACCTTGGGCAAGCCATAACTCTGGCACAGCTGTTCTTGAAAAAGAGCAGTTTCTGTCAAGAGTTCTCTCAGCCCCACCTATCTCACAGGGTGTCTGTTGTGGGGAGGGGGAAGGGAAAGGAGTTTGTAAGCCGCTCTGAGACACCTTTGGGTAGTGAAGGGCAGGATATAAATCCGATCTCTTCTTCTTCTTCTTCTTGATCAGGTTCATGAAAACTCCTGGAGCACCCTGGAGACCGAATGGCATCACCCTATATTCAAACTTTCCCAGGGGAGTGTTGAAAGCCATCTTGTGCTCATCCCCCTCTTTTATGTGCACTCTGAAGTACACATCCTGGAGGTCTAATTTGGAAAAGATTTTCCCTTTAGATGCCTCGGCCAACAGGTCTTTGATGAGTGGCATGGGGTAGGCATTGGTAGACGACACTGCATTTAAGCCCCGATAGTCTGTACATAACTGTAACCCCCCATCCTTCTTTTTCCGGAACAGCACCAGAGCGGCAAACGGGGAGGAAGCTGTTTTGATAAACCCTCTGGCCAAATTCTTGTCAATGAACTTCCAGAGTTTATCTTTCTCGGCTGGGCCCATCGCATAAATTCGTCCCTTGGGTAACTTATGTCCTGGTAATAACTCAATGCTACAGCCTGAATGTCTTTGGGGTGGGAGCTCTTCTGCTTCTGCTTCTTCAAACACCCTCACCAAGTCTCGATTCTCCAGGGGTATGGAAGCCAACTCTTCGTGGGCTAAGCACGTCCAGGGGGCCTCAGGTTTCAGTTTGGGGCCCCACTGTGGGTTCCAGGAGTGCATTTTGCACCGCAATCACGTCCACCTGACTACTGTCATCCAGGAATAGGTGGCCCCATTTTTTGACAAATTTCATTACTCTGACCACAAAGTAAGACAAATCCTCTGGGTCTCCAGCAAACGTTGCCTCAATCAGGTCTTTGGGACAGTGGAGGACCAGGCCTCTGGGGCTAGCCGGCTGGGGTGCTGGTACCAGGGCATCTTCACCGGGGCTGGGCCCTGGAGCCCCCGGGCCCACTGGCTGGCCCGGTATTGCAGGAACTGGTGGTCCCTGAGGTGGTCCCTGAAGGGGAGGAAGGGGCGGTGCCAGCTGCTGGGCTTCCCATTCTGCTCGCAGTGCCCGGATCACCAAATCCAGGATGCCCAGGATCACTTCTTCAAAATCGTGCACCATTTGGCGCTGTGCCTGTTCCACCTCCACAATCAGCTTGACTAGACTGCACTCTTCCTCCTTTGGAGACCGACGTCCACTGTGCTCTTTCATGTAACCCATCACCCACGCTCGGGTCGCTGCTTCCGACGTCGCCCCATAGGGTAGGAAGCTTGGACTGGGTTGTAGGGGTCTCCCCCCCCAGTCATCGTGGGTACGATTTTGTCCTCTTCCTCGCTCATCTCAGCTTGAGAGATGTGAACAATAAGGACGATAGGATTCCTAACAGAATGTCAGGACCCACAGCCGAACAACAAAGCACACATTTCCGAGAAAGATTTTACTTTATTGTTAGCACTATGGTTGCAGTAACATGGTCATTGTTAGGAATAACGAATATAGAACAAGCATATAGTGATATAGGGGATTCAACAGGTCCCCCCCCCATGAGCCAAACGGCCCGTTTCCCATGGGTGGGAAAGAATAACCGATGGTTGAGGCTGAGAAACGAAACTAGTCTCACGGTTAATTAAAGTGGAGACGCTACACAGACAAAAATACAAGGTCAGCGATAACGATGAGAGAATGAGAAGGAACGTGGCACCAACTTGTACAGAGGTCAGGCAGGTGAACCTATAAACCTTTTGGCTGCCTAGCTGACACACATCTTCAAGATACAAAAATCTAGCTTTGCAGGCTATGACACAGATTCCTCATCAAATCAAGCTCTCAGGGTAGTTTAGTGACAAAAGTGAATCGAGAGCATGAATCCATCTGGGAAATATTATTTTACTCACTTTTTTAGCAGTGGGAGGTTTCCAGGTGTAATGTTTCAGGCTTTACTTTCCTTGGAGCAAGGAAATGTCTTTATGGTGTCTTTGAATGTTGAGTGGAAGCAAGCAGATTCCTGAAAGTAGGCAACACAATGTATAAAGGTTTTCAAGGCTGCTCCCCACACGCCTCTGTTCCAACTAATTCTAGCTAGAAACTCTCAGCTCTTTTTTTTGTTGTGTACTGAGCCTAATCTCATCAGCCCCAGCTTGGGGACACAGAAAAATGGACTGCTAGGATCCTGGGATGGACCTATCAACCAGGAGTATTGTTGGGAGTGGGTGTGTGATGGGTGTGCCATTTTACGGGCTTATAAACAGGGCCCCGACCCTGCTAGAGTTGTCTTTGAGTTGAGCTAATCACTAAATAAACTATGAGCTGATCACTCCATGCATCTGAACCCAGTATATTTCATTTTTGGTTTCTCTTTCTTAACTTAAGAGTCGAAACCCTGGCTGTTCTAGCACACAGTGCATCCTGCTGAGCATTCATCAGACTTCATCCATGCAGGTGAATGCCCTGCTCAGGAAGCTATCCAGAGACGTTAAGAAACATTTTTCTTTTGGTAAGTTTATGATAATTCATAATCAAGTGTGCCAAACTCACAACACCACTTTACCTCCTCTCAGGAGCAAAGTGTTTCAGCTGGGCCCATAGCTATTCTCAGTTTTTAATTTCTGGAGAGAGTCGAGAGTTCAGATTGGTCTGGTGACATCAGCCTCTGATCTGAAATCCGTTTTGCCTGTTTTCTAATGTATGGGCAGCTTTTTGTATAGGTACAGTAGTCTTGGAAACACATACTGCATGTGCTGGGAAGAGCTTTTGTCTATTTTTATTTTATTCCCTGACACTGAAAAGAGTTGTCAGGCCTGAGCAGGGGCATAAATTAAGCAATGGCTGTGATGTCAAGAGTGGTTTGATGTGTACTAATTAGTTGGTGAAGTTTGATCCCCTGAAAATTGCTGTCAGTCAAATCACTGTTAAAGGCACAGCTGCAGTTGGTTGTGAATATGGCACTTTTAGATGGAATTCACAATAGAAGTAATTTGGACTACAGGTTTCTCTCTTAAAAGGGAGAGAATTTTAAAGACTAACAATGAGTTATCACATGTGAAGTTATGACAGTTAAGCGATTTTTAAATATTTTTATATCCTAGCTTGCTCATTCCAGTTCTGGGCTGGTTTGTCTAAACAGAACAGAGTCCACAGAAGGGATTTTTCCATTTA
This sequence comes from Gekko japonicus, assembly GCF_001447785.1. Lineage (NCBI taxonomy): Eukaryota > Metazoa > Chordata > Lepidosauria > Squamata > Gekkonidae > Gekko > Gekko japonicus. The sequence continues at coordinate 190,632 of NW_015163657.1, read as the reverse complement.
CCCCCTTTTTCACCGGAACATCCTTCAGTATAATGTGGAATGTAATGTGCATGTGGGTGGTGTAGCAGCTGGATTCAGGTAATTTGGTATACTTTTCTGAACAAACAGAACAAGAAAAAGAAAGAGCCGATTTCTCCCTTCCAACTGCATTTCCTGTGCTGGTTCTTGTGTGATTCTGTATGTCCAGTGTAGACCACAACTAAGCAATTACCTAAGTAACCATTTCACATGTCCCCTGTCGTGTTTACATGCACTTACCACATGTATTGGTAAGTGCATGTAACTTCAGAGGACGGCGGAAGACAGGAAGGCCTGGCGTGATCTGGTCCATGGGGTCATGAAGAGTTGGACTCGACTATGCGACTGAACAACAACAAACACATGTAGTGACCTCTTTTATGTGTTGTGTTCACACATTTGTGGAATGCGTGCCCAATGGGCAATTCTGCATTGTTAGATCGCGCTAACAAAGGACTCTTAGAGTGATTCAGCAAGTGATTCAGCTTTATTGGAAGTAACGAACAAGCACTCAACTCAGTAAGAAACCAGAACAGAAAACAGTGGGAGCTTATGCTCCTTTTAAACATAACCGGGCTAATGTAGCCACGCCTATTTACATTTAACAACCAATGAGTGCGGGCGAACAGCCTCTGTTGCAGCCTTTCATCTTTGAGACCGCAGACGAGACGGTCTCTGAGGGCTTCCTCCACGTTGTGGAAATTACATGGTCGTGCGGCTTTGCGAAGGGCCGCCACGAAATCTGCGATGGTCTCGCCTCCGGCCTGGTTCCGCTTGTAAAAGGCGTGCCGGCAGGCGATCTCCGACGGTTGTGGAGAATAGTGAGCCTTAAGCTTCTCCGTGATGTCAGCGTAGGTGACAGTCTTTATATCAGTTGGGGCCACCAACGACCTGGCTATGTCGAAGGTCCCCTTCCCGCAGGAACTCAGGAGGCATGCTCGTTTCTTCGCCTCATCGGTGATGTCGTAGGTTTCCAGATGGAACTCGAACCTGGACAGGTAGGAGTCCCAGTCTTCTGAGGAGGGTTCGAAGCATTCGAACTTCTGGCTTCCAGCCATCGTGGGAGACTTGGGCACCGGGGCTGGTGGCGCCTCCGCCGGATCGGCTGCTGTGCTTTGCCCGCTTTCTTCCGAGTCCGAAGTGTGGATGTCCGCAGGGCTGCCTACCTGCTCTAACATCCCACCCTCGTCGCCAATTGTTAGATCGCGCTAACAAAGGACTCTTAGAGTGATTCAGCAAGTGATTCAGCTTTATTGGAAGTAACGAACAAGCACTCAACTCAGTAAGAAACCAGAACAGAAAACAGTGGGAGCTTATGCTCCTTTTAAACATAACCGGGCTAATGTAGCCACGCCTATTTACATTTAACAACCAATGAGATTGCTAGGATAAAGGCCAATGGGAGTCTTTCCCTCCTAGGGAATGGTATCGTTCTGATTGGTCGCTGTTACGAAGCGACCAATAGGAAGTTCGCTCAGAGGAGCCCTGGTCTGGCTTGAAGCTTAACATTGAATGTAAATGGGCCGATTCAAGTGAGGATTCCGATACATTACATGCATCTTATGAAAAGGCCAACACATGTGGTAAGCTCATGAGAATGTGACAGGAATATGCATAGAGAACACTTCCGTGGGTAAGTACTTCACTTGAGCCTCATGTCAAGTAAAAAAAGAATGGGCCTCACCTTGACCATTCATATAGTCTGCCAAACATTTGCTACTATAAACTTAGTGTGATGCTGACAGGAGAATGGAAGGGGCATCAAGGAGACTACCTGAACTGTGCAACTATGGCTCATGCTTTTCCAAGTTAGTTTTCCTGGCTTGGTATACTTCCAAACTGTTTCCCTATACAGCTACTTGTAGAACACTTGATTCTTGTAACTAGTTTGAGCTCCCAGAACTAATTGTGTTATCCTCATTGTCTTGACTGATTTCTGTCACCCAGATATGGCCAATATTTTAATTAAAATTCCTCTGAAGCAATCATTCTGTGAAAACAACATTACCTTCATTTGTATATGTAAAATGACTCAATCATTCAAACAACTAATAACAGGGCTCTGGAAAGAAACCATTTCTTTCAATAATTATGAAAAGGCTCATTCATCTTCACATTTGAACGGTTTGAGAAGATATATTCATTCACTAAGTCTCACTAAATCTTAATATATTAGTCTGAACCTTTAGATAAATTAGGTTGGAGAATAAAATATGAATGCATGTGAGATTTGTAAAAATCGTGGGGGTTTTTTGGTAAAAACAATAATTATCATCTTAAGTGGATGCTCCATACATCTGAAGATCTGTTTCACTGGCAACTTCCCCCACTGCCTGTTCCTACAGGTGAGCTTGCATGCTTATGTGAAGGGCTTATTAGTATGTGTGACCCCATTTTCACTTCTCTGAACTCTTCAGATGCAAAAATGTTCAGCCACCAGTTAGTTCAACTTGTGGTCTATTCTCCAGTTGAGATTAGCAATATGAAAACTGTGTTTGAATACTTTGCATACATTCAGTCATTCAAAAAAATGTGATTATGCCTATGCAATCACATTAGTTTTCCACAGCTTCTCTCCAGCCCACAGCTTACTGCCTTCCCATGTATTATTTGTCACAATCTTTAAGTGCCCGAAACATTAACACTTTACACTTAGTGACTTACAGTTGTGAGGCACCTTCACGTGTCCCCTAGTGTTGGCTGATGGTGAAAATTAAGGGCATAGGGAGATAAATGTTTTGGATTAGTTTGCATAGTGCATTCTCATGAAGCATCATGTAAATCACCAACACCTCCCTCCACATGATGTCCATCAAAATATTGTTATTCAAACTTCATTTTAACACAGAGGGGTTTAAAACTAACAAAGAGGTGTCTTTGGGGCTGTGTGGCTTGTTTTTTTTACCATATTCTTGGCCCCTCATGCCCACATGCAGGCTCTTAGCCATGGGGGGGGGCTGACATGCTCCCCCCAAGTGCCCTGCCTCCCCAATCAACCAGTGCCTGGCCAGCTGCTTCTGGGTGCAGGGTGTAAAAACATTTTCCCTAAGATCCTAAGATCCAGCTGGTACCTTTCCGCCCTTCATTTAAACCCATTTTTGTGAATCCTAGCCTCTGCTGCCAACAGGAACAGCTCCCTGCCCTCCTCTAAGTGACAGCCCTTCAAATACTTAAAGAGAACAATCATGCCCCCCCCCTCAACCTCCTCTTCTCCAGACTAAACATTCCCAAGTCCCTCAGCCTTTCCTCACAGGACTTGATCTCCAGGCCCCTGATCATCCTGGTCGCTCTCCTCTGCACCTAGGGTTGCCAGCCCTGGGTTGGAAAATATCTGGAGACTTTGGGGGTGAATCCAGGAGTGGACAGGACTTGGGGAGGGGAGGGGAGGGGAGCGGTCTCAGCAGGGTACCCTGCCATAGACTTCACCTTTCAGAGGCTGGAGGCTGGCAACCCTATCTGCACCTGCTCCATTTTGTGCACATCCTTTTTGAAGTAAGGGCTCCAGAACTGTGAAGTAAGGGCTCCAGGTACGGCTGTGTTTTGGAACCTGGATTAAACTTTAGAATAGACCTATATTCTAAGGAAGTCCCTTCCCTCTTTGCTTCAACACCTTTTTGTGCCATGTGCATAATGCACAGACTGTGCCTTGGTAAATTGAAGCAAGTAGTTTAACACCAGTCATAAAATATCACACAGTCAAAAAGCACTTAGGTAGATAAGAGATAGATCCAGATAGTCAGCCGTGTTGGTCTGAAGCAATAGAACAAATTTAAAATCCAGTGGCACCTTTAAGACCAATAAAAGTTTATTCAAGGTATGAGCTTTTGTGTGCATGCACACTTTTTCAAATACAATGGAATGGGACGTAAGGGCTGAACAGCAAATTAACATGTAAATGATGAAGATGCTTTAAGATATGTGAAAACAGAGTTAAACAACAAGCTAAGGTTATAAGGTTAACATACATAAAGCAATAAATATGTCAAAATAAGTATGAGACTCTCCATTCACTCCCAGAGCATGGAAGTCACTTAACAGCATTTTTATTTTATTTTTCGAGGTGGGAGCAGTGTATATCAGCCAAACAACCCAATATTCCTTGTATTACATTCAGTATTTGAATATACTATTCTGAAAAATAAATACACTAAAATACAGAGGATGTATAGTTCCTCTCTATGAGAATACATATGTGAGGACTGAATGAGTTAGCATATGTAATGAGATAAGAAACCAATATCCTTGTTGAGTCCTGGGGAGGTTTTTGTTTCAAGTGTTGTAATAACTTGTAATTCAGCAATTTCCCTTTCCATTCTGTTCTTGAAGTTCCTTTGTAATAAAACAGCTACCTTGAGGTCACCCATTGAATGTCCTGGAAGTCTGAAGTGTAAAGAAGTGTTCTCCTATAGGTTTCTCAGTCTTGTGATTCCTGATATCAGATTTATGTCCATTAATCCTCTGGCATAGGGCTTGTCCTGTTTGTCCTATGTAAAGAACTATGTAGATAAAAGATATTTGAGGGTCATTGACACTTGTGTATATATCTCTTGATGTAGTCATCATCAGAAACCATCATCAGAGACCATCAGAGACCAGCTGACCATGTGAGTTTCTTCTTTGGAGAAATATTGTGTTTCAGCCAATGCCAGCTGATGTGAGAATCCTGTCTGAACCTGAAGAACAAATACTTCAGACTTTGAACTAAATGTCATTGGCAGTCATACTTGCTATGACTGAACATTTACAATCAAATCAAGCCCTTCACTAGATTGCTTGATGTTTTGTTTTGTTTCTGCTTGAAGTTTGAGTCAGGAATGGGCACAAATCAGGAAAATGTGCTTCAGTTTGGTTTGCAGTTTGTGGCAGACCCAAGAACTGAACTGAACTAAAATGGCTTTATATGATCCAAATCAGTTCATTAAGCTTTTGATGTGGCAGAATGCCCCCCCCCCCCCCCTGTTTCGAAACTCCAAACTTGCAGGGGAATCTCCATCTGACTCTTCTGTACCTGCTCACCAAGTCTTCTGTTTTTTCCTTGTTATAATTCTGAATTTTCTGGAGCTGATTCCTTGCAGTTGTTGTTCTATTGTTTTGAATAGAAGCACAATGTCTGTGATGTGGATGGTCTTTGTGCTGACATGCCCACTGGAAAAAAATAGTCATGGAGTCAGGCCTCCACCGACATCAGTGAACAGTGAGAAGAGACAGAGTTATAAATCAAAACTGACTTGTTGTTTTGATGGGAAAATATGGGAGGTGAATAATTTCAGAGTTTCTTTGGCTCTTTAACAGGAGAATTAATCAGGTTCTTTGGTAACCTTTAACATGCAAAATAAAAGGTACTAAATGAAAGTTTTATGGGTTTTGAATATTTTATTGAATTAGAGAGATGGATTGAAAGTGCAGCACTGCAGTTCTAGGAAAAGAAACTGTGCTCAAACCCCATGGTTTGTTTTCATAGACCTGCACCTTTCCTCCCTGGGAAATAACACTTTTTAAGCATTATCTATTGGTTCATAAACTAAACAGATTTTCAATATACTATGACACTCCAGTTATTTCTTATTCTGAAAGAAACTTGGAAAATGAAAAAACAATCAATAATATTTCTGTTAATTACTGGATTAATGGAATAATTAATATCATTAAGTTTTAGTGAGCAAATGCTATCAGAGAATTAGAATAAGACAGGCCATCATAAATAGGAATTATCAATTTAATCTTATTGCTGTCTTTTCACCCAACCCACATTCATAATGAAAATACCTCAGTAGAACCCAAAGGGCTAACTTGCTTCACTGCAGCATGTAAAAATATAGGTTTCTTAGTTGCTAATGAACCAGTTGAATGATTTAAAGCCAGACCTTCCCTACTGAATTACTTCACATAAACCCAGAGGAGAAGCCATTTTGACTACTGCAGAAAAAAAGAAACTGGAGTCTAGTGGCACCTAAAAAATGAGCAAGTTTTGTATTCTAGCCAGGATTGCTAACTTCCAGGTAGGGCCTAGAGTTTTCCTGGCATTACAACTGGTCTCCAGGCTGCAGGGATCAGTTTTTCCTGAAGATTTCCTCCTCCCCTTCAGTGCTGGGGGGGCAGAGAGGTGAAAAGGCATTATATAATACCAATCCTGGCCAAAACCCCAAAAGTGACATCACTGCACCACATTGATGCTCTAGGAATCCAACAAATTTCTAGCTATTCCTAGAGTGTCATTTATGAACACTTGGCTGAAGGTGACATTGCTTGATGCCATTTTCCCCTCCTGTTTTCTTCCATTACTCATCTAAACAGCAGCAGGTGACTGGGAAGGATTTGTGGGAGCCCTCTTGCTAAAATCAGGAAGGGGCAATCCTTAAGGAAATGGCAGCTTTGGAGGATGGACTCTATGGTACCAAACCTCTGCTGAGCTCCCTCCTCAAATCCAGGCCCATAGCTACAGTGGGGCATCTCGGGGCCCACCCCCCAACTTACTGCCAAGGCCCCCCGGCTTCCCATCCAGCCCCCAGGCCCCCCAACTTCCAGTTTTTTATTTTATTTGTGGCGCTCTCTTGGGGGGGGTGTTGGGGGTGTCTGTGTGGCATGCCCCCCCCCGACTTATTTAAAGGCCCCCTGAATTAAAAAATCCTGGCTACGGGCCTGTTCAGATTCTACCCTTTCCAGGCACCATCCTCAAATCTCTAAAAAATTCCCAAGCCAGAACTGGAAATGTTTTTTTGAGGACTAACATCCACATTGTCATTTCTTTGTACAGAGGCCAGGGTGAGGTCTGCTGTTTCTTTTCCCCTCTGTGTCTGTTCACTCTTGGGTTTCATTGTGTGACATAGGCTTCAGTGTCCTGTGAACTGTGTGTCCTCTAAGGGCTTTATGACTTAGACTAGCCTGCATCCAAGTACACTTAAGTGGCTCAAGACTACTTTGAGGACCATCCACTCCAACTGTTTTTGTTAAGCTACTTCCCAACTCTGTGTGTGTGCACATGTGTGCGTGTGAGAAGTGCTGTCAAACTGCAACCAACTTATGGTGACCCTGTAGGGGTTTCAAGGCAAGTGAGTAAGCAGAGGTGGTTTGTCATTGCCTTTCTCTGCAAAGTCTTCCTCGGTGGTCTCCTATCCAAGAACTGATCCTGCTTATCTTCTAAGATCAGGCTATACTACATTCCACATCTCAAACCTCAAAGAGATAATTCCTGTTTCAGTTTAGCAATTATAGCTCGATCCCTAGGCAACAGGATTAAGATTTATGTTGATGAATCAATAACAATATGGGAAGAGGGAAATGGCACTTCTGAAATTATGATTAAATATCAGTCAAAAAAGTGATGATGCCTAGACAAATGAGCTTTTGATTAGCAAGTTGGTATCTGCTCCATGGCAGCTTCTAATGAACAGATGTTTTTGTTGTTCAGTCACACAGCTGAGTCTGACTTTTCGCGACCCCATGGACCACATCACACCAGGCCCTCCTGTCTTCCACCGTCCCCCGGAGTTTACTCAATTTCATGTTTGTTGCATCAGTAACACTGTCTAAGCATCTCATCCTTTGTCATCCCCTTCTTCTTTTATCTTCAATCTTCCCCAGCATCAGGGTCTTCTCCAGTGAGTGCTCCCTTCTCATTTGGAGGCCAAAGTATTTGAGCTTCAGCTTCAATATCTGGCCTTCCAAGGAACAGCAGATGAGAGGAAAGCAAATTCTCTTTTCTGGTGACCTCTGTTGCCTTTCCTTTTTAGTTACTGTAGTCTAATCTCTTTTTCTTCCCTCTCTAGCAAACTAGCATTGGATACTAATATCAACCAAGATTGGTAGCTGTGTTTGTCTGTAATAGTAAAAAAAAGTAAGAGTCCAGTACCTGATGGCACCTGGTATTTTTGGCCACTGTGTGACGTGTTGGACTGGATGGGCCATTGGCCTGATCCAACATTGACTTCTCTTATGTTCTTAGTAGCACCTTAAAGACTGACAAAATTTGCAGTAGGGAATGTGCCTTCGTGAGTCCCTGCTCTGAAGAGTCACTGTTTGCGGCCCCAGCACCAAGGGGAGGGCTTAATTTGAGCCAGGAGTTTATTAGGACTTGTCCCTAAAACCTATGAAATAATACTAACACTAAAAAGAAGAAATCAGGACAGAGATGATTCCCCCCCCCCATTGAGATGAAAGCAGAGGATGAGGGAATGCTGACAAATGGTCAAAAGCTGTCAGTTTCAAGGAGCACATTTGTATTAAACCTGTAGGTTATGCTTGAGTGTCCTGTGAATGGGCCCAAGGTAATCAGCAAGAAAAATAGTTTGTGTACCCTGGAATTCCTTTTCTTATAGAAAATAGGGTATCAGTCTGTGATGGACCTCTCAGGCCTGAATGCCTTAAAAAGCCCATAAATGTGGAACCTCTAATAGCTGCTCCCTCTAAATTAAGAGTGCCATCTTTTTTGTTGACAAGCTGTTTATGCTCTTTGAACTGCTCAAAAATACAGATCTGGAAATGTCTCTCATTGCATCTCCCTACTAGGAATAAATTCAGCTGTTGCATTTCTGTTGATCATTTATCTTAAATGCACAGGAGAGTCCAAGTTCCCAAATTCCAAGCAAAAATCCATTTCAAAATCATTTCCCTGCCCTGGGCAAAGAAGTAAGATAGTCGATGGTCTGTTATAGAAAGGCACCCACTGCAGTGTGATTGTGCTATAGTGTTTTTGGTCTATTCAGCTCCTCTAAAATTCCTCATGGTGCAGTGTGTGGTGTGCCTATTCAGTTATCACATGAGGAGCAATGGCCCCAGACTTACCTGGGGCCACATTGGTGGCCGTGGGGCTGGGAGCAAGCTAAGGGAGGTTGTAACCTTGGCTCCTAGCCTGCTTCAGGACCCCAGAAGGGCTGTTGCTTCATACACAATGCCCCCCCCTCAAATTCAGAAATAAATTGTTGAGTGATACTTCATATATATATGAAACAGACCTAAGTAAAGTTGATAATCACAAGTGGGGCATTTTAAATTGGAACACATCTAAAAACAGCCATCTAAAGACAGAGACAAACTACTGACCAGGTGTATTCAGAAAACAATTTTTTAAAAATTATTTTTCTTAATCGTTCAGCATGTATAATTCACAATCTCACATAGGTCTGAACAATATTCCTAATAAATGTCATGACCTGACCCAGTAAATACAATTTTTTTTAAAAAAATGAGACAATAGAAATGACCTGATTGCGAATGGCAGAAAAAGTTATTTTTATATTGTTTTGCCCTGCACTATAGCAGTCCCCTCGTGCTGGCTAGAGTCTTTTCACATATCAGTGACACAGATTTGATATCTGCTGGATGGGAAATAAGTATTATTGTCCCTATACATAAAAAAGGAGCAAATCTGCCCCACAAAAGTATAGACCAATCAGTTTGCTTGATATAGCAGCTAAGCTATATGGCAAATACCTGCTGACTAAACTGGAAGACTGGGTAGTTGAGACCCAAATTATCCACCCTGTCCAAGCAGGTTTCAGGAAAGGATTAAGTACCATTGATCACTGCCTAACACTTCATCAATTGGCATTTTCAGGCATTCAAGGCCCATTCAAGGCCCTATATGTAGCCTTTGTTGATCTGGCTGCTGCTTTTGACTCGATCGATAGATCCTGATTGTGGTCAAAGCTTGCGGACCTGAACATTGACAATTGCTTGTTATTTTTGCTCCGAGAGCTACATACAGATACGCATGCACAGGTCAGAGTTGGAACTTCTGGCTCTCCAACTGACAGAATTCCAGTCTGGAAGGGTTTGAAGCAGGGTTGCGTGTTGGCCCCTTTATTGTTTAATCTTTACATCAACAACATAGTTGGGACACTTTCAGGACCCCACTTCACTTTCCCCCTCAATGGGCCATCAAAAAATTTCAATCTTGTTATATGCAGATGACATGGTCTTAATTTCTCTCACGAAAATTGGTCTGAGGAGGCTATTGCATCAGTTAGGGACTTATTGTAAAGAAGAAGCTTTCACTATAAATTTTGATAAGACCAAGGTCATGGTTTTTAGGAACATGGCAAAAACCTCCTCTTGGAATATTCTTGGCATTACCTTTAGGGAGTCTTTAAACTGGCCTACTCATGCTGCTTTGGTCAAATCAACAGCACTAAGACTGGTTGGGTCTATTTTGAGCTTCTACTACTCTAAGGGAGGTCGCCTGATAGACCCGGTTCTGAAACTATACAAGAGCAAGGTTATACCCCATCTCTTGTACGGAGTCAAAGTATGGGGATGAAATGACATCGTCTTGGCCAGCCTCAAAGTAGTCCAGAATTATTTTTAAGGTACATTTTAGTGCTTCCCAAGGGGTCCCCAGCTGCCTTGATGAGAGCCGAAACTGGTATTCCTTCTCTTAAGGCTTGGGCACACCTTATAATGATCGGATACTGGAAAAGAATGGAAAATTCACATTCTAATTCCCTCAGTCACCAATCTTTTAATCTGCTCTTAGCTAAAGATTCGCGGCACCTTGACTTTCTTAACAACATATGTTCAAGATACTCTATTCCCAATGATCTTTTGGGAACTTCAGCTGATAAATCCCAATTTAGAAACTGGATTTATGACTTTGATGCTCAGCTAGACCACTCTTTGATATTAAAATCAAAAGCGGCACCATTGTACAAATTAGTTAAATCAGACTACACTAGAACTCCATACCTAATTAATATCTCTAAACACGTACTTAGAGTGTCCTTTACCTCTCTATGGTTTCAATCAATGCCAACAGCAATTTTGGAGGGCTAATTCAATCAAACTCCATTGGTCCACCGTCTATGTATTTGTGGTTCCCACGAAATTGAGGATTTACCTCACTACATTCTCTTTTGCCCATTGTATTCTAGTCTGAGGGCTAAATTTTTAGCAGGTATTTTATCTGGTCTTAGTACTGAGGGAAAAAATTCATTTTTGTTATCTGACATTGATGTATATGTCTCTTATAAAGTTTCATTATTTGCCCTTGCTGCAAAGAATATATGTTCCAAGGTGGCATCGGGAAGGGGCATTATTTAGGCTACTGTATTAAATTAGTCATTCTTTGTTACTGATCTCTGGTATTTTTTGTATATTCTGACTTTTAACCTATGGGTTGTTCATGCGCACTACAGTAGTTCTTTCCCCATTTATTTAGGAAATGAAGGATGTAATTTAAAGTTATTTAATTAGTGAAATTTAAAAAAGTGTTTAAAGTACTGTTTAGTACTCTTTAGTATTTGAATTTAGTGGAATATGATGCACGACACAATAAGGTAATGTGGGGATTTGATTGATTTTGATTTCTGGTTGTTAAAATAATTAACTTAAAAGTGTCTCAGGCAAATGTAGTATTGGTGTCTACCCTAAAGAACTAATTCCAAGTGCAACCACAGAGTTTATCATAGCCTGGCATCATGAGTTATCCCAGTTGTATCCAGATGGAATCCATTATGGAAACTGGTTCTCTTCTTCCATACATTCTGCTCAACTAGACACAAATATCCACTCCTAAATCCCAGATTTTGCGGGGCCTAGTCTTGGATGTTAAGGTGGATGACCCCAATTTGTTTGGGTCAAATACATTTTTATCTTTGCAGCTAATAATAATAAATACCAGGATCTATAAATGGTCTTGGATACCACAGATCGTCAAAGACTATAACAAACTCATCTCATAACTGACTGTCACTGCAGAAATTGATGAGAGTTTTAACTTTTGTGCTGTTGCTAACGGCAGCCTCTTTTTCAGTTTCCATGGAAGCAGATGTACCAGTGAAAAGTTTTAAGAGGCAGGTATTTTAAGGCCCAGACCTTTCAAATTTCCATGGAAAGGGCAGTAGAATATATGACATAAATAGAAGAGTTACTGTTGTTCTGCCAATTTCAGCTGTCACATATGATGCCTTGTTTCTTTATGGCAAATAAACAGTTTCTACTACGCTGAGCTGGACAAACCTTTAGAGTAATTCTTGTGTACAGGTAAAAGGCAAAGCTTGCAACTACCAAGAAAATATTATTTCATGCCTTCCATTTCAATAACAGCAAACATAAGGATGAAGAATTTCATGTTATTGAGTACTGAACCATGTCCAACATGGTGATTGCAGTCCACCTAGAGGTTCTGAGCACTATGTACAGAGTGTTTGTGTGTGTCTCTTATTAATTTCAAAGTTATGATGGATTTTGTATCATTTGTTTCCGGTTCAATTTTTTTGTTAGTACTTTCTGCAAAAACAAAGAATGATCACAATTCCCTCAATGATAATGGAAGTTTTTGGAGCCACTCCTTTTGTAGCAATCATAGGGTTGGATCCTATCAACTTTTCAGCTGATGAAAAAGGAAAGAGGACTCCCCCGAAAAAGTTCACGGGACTTCCATGTACAAAAGGTATGTGGAATGGAGGCTATAGAGAGGAGGGGGAATTGGGTGAAGGTGAGCAAAAAACCCCTGCTGGATCCAGCTCTTCTCATGCACAGTATTCACATAGAGAGGCACATGTGGCCCTGAAGCCTGGATTGTCTTGATGTTCTACTAATACAACTTCATAGGGGGAAATAGCATCTTTAAGCCAAAACAATGGCATAATTGATCTGAGATTTGGAGTATTCTATGGTGAAATATTCTTTCCAACCTTGTATACATAAGAGATTATCTACACCAGAAACATGTGTCAGTTGTATACCAGTTTAACTATCATGGCTTCCTCCAAAAGATCTTGGGGACTGTAGCTGGGTAGGGATGTTGAGTTTTCAGTGTTAGACATCATCCCTAGCCTCTTTTCAGATGTATAGTTTGTTTGTTTATGTATTTATTTAATTGATTGATTTATACCCTGCCCTCCCCACCGAGGCAGGCTCAGGGCAGCTAACAAGGTCATTTGGCTTCATGAACAATAAAACAATTTAAACAAATTAAAATAATCAGATTATTTAAAATACAACATACATGAGATGGCAAAGCTGTCCAATCGGCCATCATAACAGAAAACAGTTCCTTCAGCAAGGAGGTAACTATAAAAACAGTCTAAGGTCAGACGTGTGTATGTATGTATGTGTGTGTGTGTATTCAGTTGAAATGTCTGTTGGGGGGTCTTCTGCACATGTTTTGATCACTTTTGGGCTGTCTTTGCTTTTGTTAGCTTTCCCCTCACGTTTTCTGAGTGGCCTTTTGTGGCGATTTTTTTGTTCACTTCCAAGTCAAAGCAAATCAAAGAACAGAATAAAATCATCAGTTTTCTCTCCTGCCTTTTGCCACCCTTGATGCCAACTTCCCTGCCCACTTCAGTCATTCTGCCCATTCAACCACTTCCAGCACTGTAACCAGAAGTCCATGATTGGACAAAAACCTTTCGCACCACTTTTAAATTTCTCCCCAATTGTTTTATTTTTTTTATTCAGTGATCTGAGATGAGTGATAAAATGCTAATCAAGAATCCCCTGCACCCATGGCTGCAATTAGTGTCTTATTACTAGTCTCAAACTGCTGAATAAAAAAAATTAAAACAACCGAGGGGAAAATTAAAAAGTGGTGTGAGAGGTTTCAGTCCACTGCTGGTATTGGCTTGAAAGGGGATCAGAGAGGAGGCAAAACCCAGTAAAAACAAAAAACATTTCAGCACTGCATGCAAAGAAAATAAAGCAAGGAATCATCAGTGTGGAATGAAATTGACATACGATGCAGAGAGAGAGAGATGCTGAGATGGGAAGCCTAAGATGGATTTCTTCATCCCACCCCACCCAACCACTGAGCAAGTTACACTGGGAAAGAAATGCTGAAGGAACCAAGCTTTAATGCATTAGTGCACTAATTTGGGTGGGGTGGGGAACCATTTTCATAGTCTCTGCAAGCCTAACATTAAAATAATGATTGAGCCACATGGAACTTCAGCAAACCATCAAAGCTAAGAATCACTCAGGATCGATCCATTTGGAAGAAAGAATGCAATCGGCACACAAAAGGTTTGAAAACCTACCAAGATGATGACCAGTGTGTAGTATTGAATTAGAGAATTACAAACAGAAAACACACAAATTTGTAAGGGAGGGCAGGAAATTAGGGCATTGGTGAAAATGCCCACCCCATACCCTTGTCACCGCCCATGACCATGTCAGAAGTGAAGTCCCCACCCTAGTTAGAGAAAGTGTGATTCTTTTGATATATGTGAAGACAAAATTATACAGATTTCTAAAGACCAAAAATCTGGAGGGAAATGAATGGTGCAAATTTCAAATCAGAATCCAAATCCAGGCTTCATGAAGCAACTGCTGTGAAAATCTGGAGTAACCTGTGCATGTGTAATAAGCCAATGACTTGAAGGAAAAGGATTAAGAAGTTCCTCTCGATCATGTTGGTTTCCCCCTTTTAATTGTAGTCTTAGTTGCTGTATTTTGAAAAACAAACTTAAAGCATCTCCAGAAAAATCATAGAACTATACATAAAACAAATTTTAATAGTTTTTAAATTTTGGATATTCCCTGTACAGAATAAAATGAGGAGGGAAAGGAAAAATGCAAATAGCAGCAAAAAAATCAATGTTTTACATATATTAAGGACAATCATTAATGTAAAAATATAAAACATAAAAAATCATTACAAATCGCTATGACAATGTAAGCAGTCTAAACTACTATTTCCATATAATCTATTGTCATTATTCCCTATCTATAGGTCTATGAAGAAAGATAGATGGGCAGGGGGAAAAAGAATTCTCTTAACTTTGTATATAATTTTAAAGTAACTGAATTTTTTTTTTACTCTAAGCCTGTGGAGTAGAACTATCCTTGTTGTTCCCCCATCACTATAAATTAGTTATCTAATGCCTTGTCTTCAAAAGACTCTGTTGTTTACCATTTAATGCAACCACATATGTTTGTAAACTTTGTATTTGCACCCTGAAGCCTAAACTTCATCCCAAAAGAATTTTTTCCTCCAAATTCTATGTCATTGGCCTTAACAGCATTGAATTGCTCCTGGACCCATGCATGGCTGTGGTGGGGTCTTCACAATCGCAAATTTGCATTGGGGTGCTATAGTTGATATGGTATGGAGGACTCATCATGGCTGGTTCACAATAGGGGAAACCTATAATCAGCAAAAGCTGTGCATATTGTGGCATTATCAGCCACACGTTCACCATCCGTTAAGCAGTTACTTGACAAAAATCTCATTGATCTGTCTGCTTGCTTTTAGATGGCTTCAGCTTGGTCCATGGGTTAAAACAAGAGGTTAGAAAATGTCTCTAGGGCAAATTAAAAACAAAGAGCTAAGGATGTAGCCCTTTTATTAACACCTTATCCTGTTCCTGGGAGATTAAGGTAATTTATATGTAAACTAGCATATTTTGTTTCAATGACAAACTAGGGCTTTTCAATTGTGCTTTATTGCATGCAAAAAGCGATGGGAGCCTTAGGCGATTCTTTGCGCATGTAGCATTTTGTATTGCATTGCTAAATTTTTATTAGATTCAGCCTCACTTGGAACTTTCTGAAGTGGGAATTGCTTTAATGAGCACAGTAAGAATAACGGTACTTACTCTGCTCAGCCATTTTTGTGCAAAATAGCCACCTTAGAGGGAGGGTTACCTATGAAATGGAGCTTGCTGGATATATGCAGACATGAAGAAGAAGAGATTGGATTTATATCCTGGCTTTCACAACCCAAAGGAGTCTCAGAGTGGTTTACAAACTCCTTTCCCTTCCCCTCCCCACAACAGACACCCTGTGAGGTAGGTGGGGCTGAGAGAGCTCTTGACAGAAACTGCTCTTTTTCAAGAACAGCTGTGCCAGAACTATGGCTTGCCCAAGGTCATCCAGCAGATGCAAGTGGAGGAGTGGGGAATCAAACCCAGTTCTCCCAGATTAGAGTCCGCACAGTTAACCACTACACCAAACTGGCTCTGTGTCAGCTATGCTGCCATGGGGGTTGGGGAATTCATTCTGTGTCTTGGTAATTGCTGTTGCATTCCTATCTCTGCTGTTCTGCCTGTGCTGAAATGCTTATCACTACAGATGTGCAGGAGGAGGATGTATTGTCTGGAAGTCTCCTATGTACCGTGAGAGACTACTGCTTCCCAGCTTTCTCCACCTAACGGTTTCCTAGCTGGTCCCGCGCGCGGGAGGGTAGCTAATTGGCCCATGTCATGGGGAGGGTGTGTGCATACAAATGCCCTATATCCTATTATGTTCAATGGGTTGCCGCCATTCTTAACAGTGCCTGTGTTACCGCATCTATAGCTTTGCAATAAAAGTATAACTGTTCCTGAATGTGTGTACTTCGTTGTAAGCTGTGGTTTCTGACACTCTGTTGGAATAGTAATAGAGATAACTCTTTTGTTACTGAAAGTGTACATCAGTGAGTGCGAGTCCAGTTGGGAGCAGACAGAAAATTGGAAGACATTCCTCACACTATGAGTTCTTTAGGAATCCAGCTGTGGAATAGATGGAGAGACCAAAGACTGAAAAAAACATAGGGGACAAGAGACTGATTCTCTCACAATCAGGGATTTGGTGTCTTTTCCCCTTGTGTGGCAGCTGCCCATGATTTCAAAGATCTATGTTCTATCTTGATAGTGGTGGGGAGTCTTCTCTTCAGTTTGAACATAATCCCAGTAGTTTTCCAGCCAAGTTATTGGACAGGTCTATAACTTTAGCAACTCTGCAGAGCTGCTACCAGGTCATAGGGCCGTGCTTAGATTTATTAAGACATTTAATCTTCCTTCCAAGATGATAACTGGACTGTGCATGAGAAACTAGGATTTGCATTTACGTTTCTAATATTATGATTAGAAGGGAGCAACTAGATTGATGTTTCTGCTTTGTGGCTGTAAATTGGTTTCAATAGTTTATGAATCTCATCTGAATTTATGTTTCTGTGTAATCCAAGAATAGCAAATTGCCCTGCAGATAGCACCAAGCCCTCCAAATTATTTTCTCTGGGCTGTATTTCAGATTGATATGCTGATGCCCTGCTGTGTTTATACTCCAGGAGGGAACAATGATAGGGCAAACAGGCCTCTTCTTCCTCTTCTATCCTTGCCCTATTCCCTACTTTGGTATAAGGAGGGGAGAATAAGAAAAGCAGCACTTTTACTGACACTGTCTGGGAAAAAGAGGTGTGCTTGAATGCACAGAGTATGCTTTCCTCTGCATGCCATAGTTAGCAAGGCAGTACTATCAAGAAAGCCTTAAGAAATTAGCTTTACCTCCTTGGTCAAACTGAACAGGTTAACAATCTTTGCTGCTAGAACAAGAGGGACTAGTGACCCCTTTCACAAAAAAGCTATTCCAGGAATGATAGGTACTGCAGTCTACCAAAAGCAGCAAATGGCACTAAGAGTTTTTCAGATAGCCCTCCCTTATCCATTATCTTATGTTGTGACTATAAACATCCCAATTATACCAAATATACTAAGAGACTAGTATACCTAGTCACCTGTAATTACCCCCAATTTCAAGTAACAGTAACTGAGCAATTGGACACCCTTGATTGAAAGACTCCAACACTTGTCAATAACAGAAAGCGGAACAGAACTTTATCAAACAGACTGGCTTAACTCTACACTCCAGGCTTTGCCTTTTGTCTCCTACAGAAGTCCTTTCAATCCAAGCTTTCCTTTGACCTCTGAACCAGGAACCTCTCTCACACTAAGTGAGAGCACATTGAGCAGCTAAAATGGACCTATGCTGTGATGAGTCAAGGAGCCCCAAATGAGCTATTCAGTCCATACTTAGCCAATATTCACATGTCACCCCTACCCCATTGCCAGATGGGTCCAAGTTTCCTAACAACTGGTAGGAATTGGGGGAGCAGGGGGAGCATCAGGTGACAGTGTGATGTCACTTCTGGGGGAAAATGATGTCATTTCTCTCTAGGAATTGCCAGAAACTCTGTGGGTTATGCCATCACCCAACAGCATTTTTTAAGACTATTTTTCTCCCACTAGCTCCAGGAGTGATGGTGGGAAACAAGAACTGGGGGTGGGGGATCCCCGGCTGCTGGCAGGGAAATGACAGTTCTGTGTTCAGGTCAGCAGTCTTGTATGTAGGTAGTACTTGGTTTGGACCTAGGTGCTAATGATGGGGACAACAGATTTGGTCCATACCTTATCTTGTCCTACAGTGGCAAGGTCTGAACCAAGTGACCTTGGACCCAGTCAACAGCCGTGTGGGAGGAGGCAATGGGTGCTCCTATGCCTCTGTAGGCAATGCCAAAGGTTCAAATGATTTTCTATTGATTATTGCTGTTTTACAGGAATCTTTGGGGGAAAAGTCTTTGGAATGCCTGGTGGAGTTGGTGAGCAGTTTAAATCACTAAACACTGTTATAAAAGCAGGTGGTTTAAATCATTTTTAATTGACATGCTCCAGCCCTTGCTTCCTAGTAAAGCTAACTTCAAGAAACAGGAAACTGCAGGTGTTTTCTACCCAGGTTAAACTTTGCCAATTTCCAATTAGGAGCTGTCAATTTTCAATATTTATGGGAATCTCTCTACTTTAAAGGGATCAGTTTAAAAGTTCATTTCAGCTTCTGATTTTTTGGGTAACTCTAAATAAGCTTAATTTCTAAATAAGTTTTAATACATCAATATTGAACTATTGGAATCTATATGTAATATCTCTATATACTTGCCTTTTGTAGATTATTATTCTAAATAGAAAAGACTCTGCATTGTTAAACTGGAATAACAGAAAGCTTTGCTTAATGAATTGAATTGGTATAATGTCAGCAGTTTTAATTGGAAAGAAACTATTGGCAATTTTAAGATTTATTGTTCCATCTTGTACTTCAAAAGAGAAGAGCCTAGTTGGGGTAAAAGGACAGCTATATACAGTAACAGAAAGAAATCTCTTCTATTGATCTGATGGTGTGTATTTAAAACTTTATATTATGTTTAAGGCTGAATATGTATAAGATATTTGTAAAAGCAACTATCCCTTTATTAATTTTAAGCTCTTCTAAAGTTATTAAGCTTAAGATAAAAAGACTGTTTGCCTAAAGAGAAATAATTATACATTCTGAACTACCAGGTGTGTAGAAGACTCTGCCAACATAGAAAACATAAATCATGGACAGGTCAGAACTAACGAGCAAAGTCAGGAGATGTTCCAAAGTGTGTACTTTGAAGTTTGTTACACTAAAAAGGTCAGAAATACAACATTTGTATTATAGACTGGTGTCCCCTCTTGGCTAAAGTAAGCTACTGTGTTTTACAAATTAAAAGCTTTAATTTAAATAGAAAAGGTTTTATAAGTAACCAAAAATATTCTGTAAAATATTCTGATAGTCCAAAATGAAAACTAGATAGGTTCAGTTCATCTACAAGAGCTTTATGCCATGGGCTATTTTAAAACACTAAAAGACTTCATGTAAAGGGTTTAATTCTTTAGAATGTCATTGTAATGATATGTTTTCATATTTTGCATACCTGTTAGTGAAAATAAGTTTATCAAATGCTTTAAGATAGTTTTATATGCATGTATTAATGTGAAAGAAGACCAATTGTGTAACAGAACTGATAGATTTGATACTGAAAATGAACTCAGCCTGAAATTTCATTCGAAGATGAAAGGAGTCTGGGAGTATGCCCCCCCCCAAAGTAAACAACATTGTAAATCAAATATAATGAGCATAATGAGTACTGCACGTACATTGTGGGAGTTGAGAGGCAGCCAAGTAACATCCTGTGTGTCAAATATGTTATTGATGACTGGCCAGACAAAGAAAACTGAACTGAGCATGTCTAAGTTATGTCAGTTATGATGTAAAGTGAGGAGGAGCAAGAAGAGTATATAAGTCTGCTTTCTGTATATGCTCATAGAACACCCACACTGAATTTAAGCTGTGAGGTGCTCCTTATTCGAATAAAAATACTTTTGTTACTCCTTACTGCCTGGATGATTGTTTTAACTGTGTGGTTTATTGGCTAGCCACACAAGTCAAAGAACCATAGCGCCCTCGGGGCATTGGCAACACCTCTATCATTGTCATCAGTGTCCAGGTCTATGCTGAATAGCTCCTGCAGATCCTCCAGTACAGCAGACCATCAGGAATATTCATAATCATTTGAAAGGTTATGGTAAGGAATAAACATTATGTTTTTCATTCCTGTTCTGTTTAAGCAGAACAGCAAAGTCTGCATGTTGAATGAATTCCAGAAAGCTACCAAATTGCAGCCCCCCCCAAATAACACAGTGTGCTTGTTGTGCCACAAACATAAAGGCTGGTTGTGCCACAAACATCATCATCGTCATTATTATTTCGATTTATTAATCGCCCTATCCCAGCTTATGCCAGGCTTTTCCACTGGTAGAATAGAGGGATCCACTTCATCAGATGCTATGGTCCTTAACCCAGAATCCTTTCTCTCACAATTAAGTAGTCTGTATAGTGTTGCTATACTCTGTTCATGTTGGATGAATGCACTGTTTTGAAGCTGGGTGAGTGGCAAGGTACAAAGAGACCTTTTGAAACTAATTCTTTTTTGAGTGCTGAGAACTCTGAGGATCTGGTACAATTTGCTGCTGTGTTCCTAATTCCTTTTTTAAGCATTTCACTGACAGACTTGGGAGAGATAAAGCTTTATTTTTAAACATTAAGAGAATCACATGCTTCAGCTCTTGCTGAACTATGCTATCATAGACTTCAGGTGATAGACCACAGATTTTAAAAACTGTCACTTAAAAAAAAATGCACTGCACATTAAAAAATGAACCTGTCATGGAAAGGGCTGTAAATTTCCTGGACATGGTACCTTTCCATGTGCAGGTGAGCAAGCCTGTGATTTCTTTCCTATCCTCTGCTGTACAGCAAGGCCCTTAACTCGGTGGAAGAGAACAATGCTTTGTATGCCAATGGGGACTGTGTTTAGTCTCAAGGCATCCATATGTTTTCCCTGTCAAGTAAATAGCAGATGGGAAAGGGAGAGATTACACTGGAAAAATGGGACATGGCAGGAGGAATTAAATTCCTTTTCCCCATAACATAGTCTCAATGCAATTTGCTGCTTCTCCATGGCTGCTATTAATAGTAGTATAGTCTAGTCATGGATGTCCAAAATCTTTTTTAGCTGCCTCAGGAATGTTGGAGGGTATGATGAACCCCTGTATCTCCCCATCTGGCAGATTTTCCCCACCAAATCTTCAGTTCCCCTTCTGTGACTGACAGTAGTGTGTATATATTCTTTGCTGTAAAAGACTTGACTGTCCCACCTTATGATAAGATATTTAGTTTAGACCTTTTCTCAGCTCAGGAACTCTACTGAAAAAACAGGAGCTGCCCAGTTTTTTAAAAAACCCTTGAGGAATGCTACTTGAGGCAAATTAACTTTCAAAAACAAAATAAAGATTTTATCAAACAGGCAGGGAATATATGTATAATAGGAATAGTCAAGGTTTTGAGATTGCTGAGGTAAAAAACTTTCTAATATACACAGAGTTGATTTCTTAGAACATTCAAGAGAGTGTATTTGTAGTTTTGTTTCAAGGCTTTCTGTTTCTTTCTTTGAAAGGTACTTTGGTTAGTATATTTCAGCACAACACAGTTCTTGTTGTTTCTAGATTTCTTCCTTCAGAGTTCTAGGATTTCCTTTAGGTAATACAGCTTTTCATTAACTCCTGAGGTGTCTAACCTTCTCTCCTTTATCATAGACCAGGGTTCTCTTCCCAACCCCTTTCACTGGCAGGAAGCTATTCTCCTTGTCCCTAAGAAGCAATAACTCATGTTAGTATTTGGCTTGTATTGGAATTCTCTCTAACTACCCAGACCTTCTGCCAAATCCTTCTTCAGTACCCTTTTTCTGTATTAGGCTGTTCTGTACCTTTCTTGGGAATCAAAAATTCTCCCTCAGAACAATTTTAATATATATCTAAGACAATGGGGTTTTGCTTCTTCTTTCTATAGAAGTACTTTTCTGACAATTCCCTGTCAAAAAATACTGACTCCCAAATGACTCTTCCAGTTTGGTGTAGTGGTTAAGTGCGCGGACTCTAATCTGGGAGAACCGGAGTTGATTCCCCATTCCTCCACTTGCACCTGGCTGGATGACCTTGGGCAAGCCGTAGTTCTGATAAGAGCTGTTCTTGAAAAAGAACAGTTTCTGTCAAGAGCTCTCTCAGCCCCACCTACCTCACAGGGTGTCTGTTGTGGGGAGGGGAAGGGAAAAGAGTTTGTAAGCCTCCTTTGGGTAGTGAAGGGTGGGATATAAATCCAATCTCTTCTTCTTCTTCCCTCAGAAGCCAAACCCTCTGGCTACTGATCCAGATGTTAGTTTACAAAAGATCAAAAAGTGAAAGACCAAATTGTGAAAAGACCTCTTTTCCCTCCAGATCAGCTGTTTTATTTTCTCTCTCAGCTGATGTTGGCCAGTCAGAGAGCAAGTAGAGCAGCCAATCTCATAAACTCTTCTCGCCAAGGAAGATTAACTCTTAAACTCCCTGACTCTCTGATAACAAGCAGCATCTGAAAAAGCCTGCTTTTCTGTGCAATCCATCACAGGGGTTTTTTGAAGTGCCTCTTCCCCATGCTGTTTCCCTACCACAACCTATTTGACATGCTCCAGTCCTTCCTCCTCATCCCTCTTGCCTATTGCACATGCTGCCCAAGTCACTGGGGGTTGATGATGGTGTCGGTAAAGTTTCAATCATTTTCCCAATAGATTTTTGTCTTGAATCCTGTCTCTGTTCATGGCCTGCTCCATATTTTCTGGATAGAAAAAAATGATGTATTATTGATGACTTGGAGACTAGGGTGTCCTGCTTTGTTTACTTATTTATTTGATTTTTAAACACCCCCCCCCCCTTTGCACAGTAGGCTCAGGGCAGGTTATAACAGTACGTATAAAACAGTAATCTAGAGATAATCAGACATAGTTATGTGCCCATAGCTTTTGTTTACATAGCTATAGGTGTCTCTGTTCTCTATTTCTTTGCTGTTGGGATGGCTAGAGCATCTTACTTGAATGTTGGGTTTACTGTCCTATTGTGGGCAGTGAAGTCATACATCTTCAGTGAGGAAGCTACTTTGCTTAACGGAGAAACGCTGTCATCTGCCACATCTCCACTGATGTGTCCTGGTGGTATGCCATGATTGGGTATTGGCTGGATGTGAAAGCTAGTCAAGGTTCTGTCTCTATCTATAGAGTTGTAGAGCTATCCTGCAGTTAGTACAGCTTAGGCTGTGGCTCTGGTTGGCACCAACTGCTGCTTGTGGATGCGTCCCAGACAACATCACAGTCCCCTCTCACTGAGCACCACTTAAAGTTAAGAGAGACATGGTGCCTTTACCGGCATGTGTTGGGAGGCAGTGACACAGCTGCCAGAGCCATTGCTGTAGCACAGAGAAAGAAGCCGCCTATGTAAGCCACCCTGAGCCCGCGTGCGGGGAGGGCGGGGTATAAATGAAATAAAATAAATAAATAAATAAAAGAGGGGAGAAGTAAACTTTATGGTCAGGGACCTACATACCCGAGGGACCGCCTATCCCCACATGTTCCCCAGAGAGCACTGCTTTCAGGGTCCCAACATCAATTGGCCCTCCCTGGACCCAAGGATGCGAGGCTGGTTATAACCAGGGCCAGGGCTTTCTCGGTGGCGGCTCCTCTCTGGCAGAATGAGCTCCCAGAAGAGATCATGGCCCTGCAGGACCTCATACAGTTCTGCGGGGCCTGCAAGATGGAGCTCTTCCACCAAGCCTTCAATTAGGAGCCACCCCCGATAGAGAACCCTGTTCCCTGTAGCCACTAGAACAGCCTGTGCTGGCTGCACAAAGGTTAGATCTATGGGCTGACAATTAGGATGGAAGACTGAAGGTTGACCGCCATCATTTAATAACCTATTAGTGTCATTAATGTTAGCACCTTTTAATGTTGGAATGTTTTATATGGTTTCAGGACTTTAAATTGCTTACCTGTGTGTTTTTTATTCTTTTATGTCATCTGCCCTGAGCCGGCCTTGGTTGGGACGGTGGGGTATAAATCTGACAATAAATAAATAAAAGAAAGAAAGAAAGCTTAAGACAAGAAATTTGGGATCAAATGTTATGGGGGGGATAACTTTGGACAATGCTTTAGACTATAAAAATTGAATGTTTATATATATTTTTCTTTCTATTACCATTCTATTTTCAGATGTCACCCAAGCATAGGGAACCAGATCAGCTGCATGAATGCTGAACATGAAAGACAAAACACACACAAAATATGCATTAGTCAGGGAAGCATTTCAAACATGAAAATCTGGTGGCTGTAAATGCAAATGTGAGGATTGGAATTCTCCAGAAATTAATCTTTTGAAAGTCCCTTGTTCACTAGTACATCTGCTTGCTTGGTTTCAAAATGCTATTTTTTCCTCTAAGGAATATAAAGCTACTGGAAAATGCACATGGCATTTATTACCTAAGAATTCCTTATTTTATGGGATTCATATTGTAGATTCAGCTATAAAGGACAAATAAAAATGTAAGATTGCATTTTGGATAATTGTGAAGTTTTAGAGTTGCCTTTCTTTGGCTCTTCTTTCATTTCAGGAATGTAAATTAGTTTTCATGAACGTAAAGGATGCAATTGCAAAATGCAGCTTTTAAAAGCAGCGCCATCTAGGTTTTTAGAAATTCTCCTATGTATTTGTTTGGTCCTGGAATTTACAAGATGAAACGTTTATTGGAATATTTCCATCTGCAGCTCTCTTGTGGCATAATGATAATTTTAAAAACTATGTCCCACCAGTTACAACCCCATGCTTTCAATGGTGTTTGGTAAATACGTTTGGGAAAAAACACACAAATGTTTACGATCCATCCTGAATTTTGATTGCATTCAATACAGAGTGCTTCAAACAGTGGATGAAATTAATATTATTGTTTTATGTCACAGGACTGAGTGAACATCTGTTTAGTGATACAGTGCCAATGTCTCTTATATTTGCTCTTAGCCCCATGAGAGAGCCTTAAAAAAATGTAAGAAAATAATTAAATTTTAAAATGGCTTTACAAATGAAACAGAATATTTAAAAAACAGAGAAAAACTAATAATAGTTGGATGGATCTTCTTGTCTGTTCCTTTGGAACTAACAAAAAAACCGGTATGAATTTTGTCTTTCTGCATGGGATTGTTCTGTTTAAATTAATGCCCATCGATCAACAGAAAAGTCCCATGATCTAGGAAATGGAACTTTGTTTTACAGGTTTAGCTTCTTTGCCTTGATCTGAAGTCACCTGTACCAAGCAGGCAAAGCTTTCCTACTACATTGATCTTTCTGTCAGATAGCAAGACACATTACCTGAAGGCCTCCCACTATTTTTATAGTTCCCATTGACTGAAGTGGTTTTTATAGGGACTTCTAAAGGAAGCTCTGAAAGACTATGCCAAAGACCATCAAACATTATAGAGAATTTTATAAGACTAACCCACCTTACAGAGTTCTGATGAGAAAAGAATAAGGAAAAGAACCTTGTGCCCTGAGGTCCTTGGTGGAATAGGAACACAAATGTGCAGATAAATTAACAAATTGGGAAGTCACTAGGGCTGCTTTGGAGTAAGGAGTCTATGAACAATACTATTTCCGATTAGCATTGATTATAGCATTGCAACGGCACTGTCCTATAGGACTGGCTTTAATCACACTCCTGTAATGCAAAGATGGAGTCATGGTCTAGGGAAGTTTATGTTCAGTGGCACCATGAAGACCAACAAAGTTTTATTCTAGGTATAAGCTTTCATGTGTACACACACTAACAAGTGTGCATGCACATGAAAGCTTATACCCAGAATAAAACTTTGTTGGTCTTCAAGGTGATACTGGACTCAAACTTGTTCTGCAGCTTCAGACCAGCATGGTTTACCCACCTAAGATGGTTTAAGTAAACTGAAGGTACTACAGTCCATCATTCTGCACCTGGCATTTGCTCCGTTGTTGTGCCAAACCCACACTGGAACAGAAAAAGATGTGGCTCAAAACCACATTCAAATACCCCAGTCCAACGCCATACTGACTGCAGAGTCACCCCTGAATAGCCATAAAATGGCCATAAATCTATGCAGACAGCCACCATAAAACCAGAGAACAAATGAAGTGAAAGCCGCATGCAGTCTGGACATTGCCATAAAATCCAACAATCAATCAAAGTGAAAGTAGCACGCAATGTAGATGGGAATTTCTGTTCCAGGGTGGGTTTGGTAAGACAGCGGAAGAAATGCTTGATGCAGATTCGGCCTTAAAAAGCCATCTATACTAGTGGCTGTTATCACGTCTTGTAATAGTAAATTCCACATGTTACTTAGGGATTGACTGGGGAAGGTCTTCTTTGGCTCGCTCTGAACTTATTTGAATTTTCTCCCAATTCTAGTACTGTGAGAGGGTGAAAAATATCTATCTGGGTTGGATCCTGTGGAAAAAATAATCTCACACAAGAGCGGATGTTATTTTTTGTTGATTTCCCCTCTGCAGTGGCTCCACTCCTCCTCATAACTGCTCCCCAGTCCCCTAGTAGCAGCATCCATGTGGCATTTCAGGCTGCAGTGGGAGGGAGAGTCAGGAAAAATGAGCTTTGTACAGAATTTAGATGGGACCCAACCGTCTCTATTTATTCTTTCCTTATTGGTCCCTTTTCTTTGACTCCCTTTCCATAGTAAGGGGTTAACAATGCTACCATCTCTACCAATTATCCGGGACAGAAGTCAGGCTTTTGTGACATCATCCAGGACATCATGCTGGCCATTGTGGGAATGAAGCCGCTTGGCCATTGACACATCTATATATCTAATTGCCAAGTGGCCCCCGGAGTGCGGATCACTAAATCAGCGCTCCGGGGGCACTTGGGGGGGAGGGGGAGGTTTGTGCACTCTTGGGGCAGTCCCCAGGGGTGCACAAAAATCTAAAAACTAAAAAAAAATATCGGGGGATGTTTAAATCCCCCCGAAAGTGCAAGAGCATTCCGTGCACATGCGCACGGAACGCTCTACGAACGCTGCCGCCGCCGCTTGGAAGGCAAGCGGCGAGCGGTGAGCGGCGAGTTGGGGGGGGCTGACCGGCGAGGGCCGAGCGGCCAGCTGCTCGGCCCTCGCTGC
The DNA here is from genome assembly GCF_001447785.1 of Gekko japonicus. Classification (NCBI taxonomy): domain Eukaryota; kingdom Metazoa; phylum Chordata; class Lepidosauria; order Squamata; family Gekkonidae; genus Gekko; species Gekko japonicus. The sequence continues at coordinate 163,559 of NW_015163657.1, read as the reverse complement.
TCTCCCCCCCGCTCCAAAGCGAGGGCCCCCCTCCCTGCTCACCGCTCGCCTTTCAAACGGTGGCGGCGGCGTTCGCAGAGCGTTCCCTGCGC